>NW_024352784.1:17044176-17350448 GCF_902729225.1 Pteropus medius
GATACCATAATTTTTAGATCATATACTATTCCTAAGTCAGTTCTTCTCACCAGCTGAAAGAAATGCTTAGATGATCATGTCTGGATCCACGATGCTTAGAATTAAGGAAGGCAGGGAATAAAGGGAGTATGAAGTCAACTCCACCACATTCACAACGACCAAGAATGAGAGGGTAGATTTTCAAACCGAAATTGGGTAAGAAATGGGTAAAACAATACTGGATGGCCAAAAGACAACTATTAACCATGATACTTAGCTCTGTCAATTTCTTTCTCTCTCTACATATTCTCTTATTTCTCTTCTTTATACAGGACCACATTATAAAAAAGAAAAGTCATTAAAATGTGTTTCTCTTTGACATATCTTTGTAGTAGAATCATTTCTGTCACCTTAAAGCTTTTTACAAATGCTGTCAGTGTTATGGTCTCTGCATTTGTATTACTGATGTGCCACTAAACTATAGCATTATGATTTCTTCATTCAACTTAAAACTGATAATATCAAGTGTTGTTAATGAATTAATTCTTGCCAAATATATTAGATATAATTATATATTCTAAAGCCAAAATAGAAAGAATTATTACATAAATTATATATAATTGAATATTTTACAGTTATAATATATTAAATATATAATATATAATATAAATATATCATTTATATAATATTTTTTCCATTTTGGCTTTATGAGCATACCTATCTCCTGAAATTCTCCTTTTCCTTAGCCTCTAAGACACTGAAATTCTTCACATTACCTAACAGCTATCTGATAACTTTTTCTATCCCTTTTATAGACATCTTTTTCACCTTTCAAAATTTTAAATGTAGGAAATAATGTGGGAAAGACTTTTTCTCTTTTCTTACAGTCTCTTCATCTAGTTTCATCTATTCTCAGCTTCAAATATCACTTCTCTGTTATGAATCAACTCTCATATTATCTCTCTTTTATGTTCTCCATCTACTCCTCCAAATTTATAAATATGTTTTGACATTTACCTCCTTAATGTCTCTGCCATCTCAAACTCAACTTGTGCTTAAATTAAATTTCTAAAATTAATCCCAAAGACAATTTTATTTTCTTTATTGTTATTGGTGATGCAATTGTCATTGGCAATGCTACTGTCATCTAAGTTATATGGCTATAAATTCTTTAATCAAAGAACCCAAAATGCAACATAGTCTCTGACATAACAAACACTCAAAAATGTTTGCTACATTTAACTTTTAATTACATACTTTTAACACTCACACATCTGTTATTTTTGTCAAGTTTTGTACATTTTGTGCCTGAAATATCACTTATGTTTATCACTATTGTTCCACTCTATAGATACTTCCATATTTCCAGACTTCCTCTGACTTCAGTTCAATAACACCTAACATGGTCTCCAATCTTATTCTTCCTAACATTTCTAATCTATACTCCTCAGCTATATTAATCTTTAAAGAAATGAGGTTATAAATATGACACATCCCTATCCAATGAAACACGCACAATCAAAACCCTTCAACTTTAATACTTATTGTATAAAATTAAGTCATAAAATCCTATTATTTAAGTCCAGTAATGGACTTAAATGGACTTAAATAATAGTAAATGACAATTTACTATTATCCTAAGAACTATTTATTATTTCTTAATATTTATTATTTATTATTTGTTAAATCCTATATTCCTTAATTTATTTATTTCTGGACTATTATTTCTTAAATCCTATATTCTCTAATTCTATGGTCATCCTTTCTTTCTTTATTTACATATCCATGAGTGAAAACTTCATTCTCAGCTCAGGGAATTTTCTTCATACATCTGTTAGACTACTTATCCTATTCTACATTTTGTTTTAGATATTTTTGTATGTGTGTTATTTACTCTCCTTGAATTTTATTCTTTTGAGGGCAGAGGCCATTTCTGATTTACTGTTGTCTCCCACATAGCATCTATCCTAAGGCCTTGAAGATACAAGGAGCTTATAAATATGTATGAAAATGATCTTTATTCTTGTGGTTTCTAAAACTCCCACTGTGCAATATCACTGCTTTGTTTTAAAATTTCTTTATGTTTTCTTAAAAATACTAATATAAAATAATGTTGTGGTGATTGCCTCATTTTTTTTGTTTCATTTTATTATTATTAAATCTAGTCATTATCCAATTCTCTCCAGCAAAATTTGAAATAATTATATATATATATTCCTTTTACTAATATTTCATGATTTTTTTTCTAGGGATTTTTTTTCTTTAATGTAGCAGTTAAGGGAGGAGCATATGTATTTCTGATGCTTACATGAAGTACTAGTCTCTGGATCTCAGCAATGCCAGTCTAGCAATATGATCACAGAACTCACACGTCTCTAGCTACACAATGTGGGAAGTAGGTATTAGCAGGATCCTGATGAACAAAGCTCAAATGGTAAAAGTCAGTTATCTCAACTTCAGTTAGACGAGCTGGGCTATTTTCCCTTCTGCTTTCTCAGCTGAGAAACATTTGCTTTTAAAGTTAAACATTAAATATCTACATTCTGAGGAAGGTTTCCAAGAGATACGCTCTACGAAAGACTTCACACAGGACCCAAAAACATCCCGAAGCTAAGCCAACCCAGAGGTTCCTCACGGGCTATTTTCTCACAGGCATTATGTTTGCCTCAGTAGTTAAGAAGACATTGTTGCAAATCCTGAAGCTTCTAGGGTGTCAAGGTTGAGACCGTAAATGAGAGAAAGTAAAAAAAGAAAGAACCGTATAAATGAAAATGGCCCAGCTTTAGTGGTAGTTTCCATTCATCAGTTCAGTGTAGAAGGTCTCTAGGGATAACCCGGAGATCCTTAAATGGAAGGTAGGGGTGTGACTCTTGGGAATACATTTGGAACAAGATCAACATTGAGACCTTTCTTTGATCTTCCTCTTTTCCTGACGTGGCAGTGACAAATACCTTTGGAAAATCAGATTTTCAGGATGCCACTAAAGATATCTAGAGTTAAGGACATAGGTAAATATGATTTCAGATATTACTTGTTGACAAGATCAAGGTCTCCCTGTTCTTGTCAGCAGTGAGCACATCCAGGTAAATCCATGCCTTATCCAACTTTATACCCACAGAGTACAAAATGACTGCCACAGAGTAGGTATAAAAATAAGTGTTTCTTCATTGATCGAATGAATAAAAATGAATAAATAAATGAGTTATTTGTTCAAGGCCTGATAGGACTTAAGTGACATAGCTAATTGCATTTAGAGGAGTTATGAAATGATAGGGTGAGAGACCAGACCACATGTTTGTTCTCTAACTTTCTACAGGAAACCTTAACATGATCCTTAACATTCATCCATGGGTATAAAGAGGTGAAGGAGGTTTACACAGCAAACTAAAAATAATCACAAAGTTTGTTAAAGCAACATTTTCATTACTTCAACTAATTAATTAAATAATGACAGACTGGATTTATAATGCGTATGGAAAATATCACACCTTCAGAACTTTCATGCTGTCCTCCATAGTTATGCTTTTGATATTAAAGTTGCAATAGCTATAATCTTCTTCCACTGTGTGTTTCTTTTTAAGTTCTATTTAATACGTAAAAGAGAGTACAATTAAGGTTAAGATATAGAAAAGCTTTTATAGACTAATAAGACGCTCAACCGTACACCTATACCCCTACTTTAGAAATAAAATAATACTTGAAGCTCCTGTGTTTATATTTATAATTATCCTCATGATGCATTCTCCCTCCTCTACGAAGGAGGTAACCATATCCTAAATGTGTTTAATATGTTCTTGCTCTTCTTTACAGTTTATGTATACGTGTCTGTCTGTGTGTATGTTTGTGTTTGTGTGTATATAAGCGATGAGTGTGCATGTATCTATGTATATACACATGTAAGATTTTTCAACTTTCTATAAATAGAATTATATAGTACAGATTCTTCTGTGAACTGATTTTTTAACTCAAAAATTTTTGAGAAATCCATTCATTTCAAGTGTGAATCCACAGTTTGTTATTTTTCTCTGCAGTATGGTATTGCATTATGTGAATATACCACTATCTATTATTTTTCTCTGTTGACCATTTGCAATGAGTCTGGTATTTTTCTTTTAATGAAAAAAAGATTATACCAAACATTGTACACAAGTCTTTTCTGAACCTGTTCAAGTATCTGTTCCTAGAACTGAGTCATCAGTGTGTACATAGTCAATTATACCAGGAAAGTAACATTTCTAAAGTGGCCTATGAACAACCCTGATGCTTGACATTCTCACTTGAGACTTCCAGATTTTCTTTTCCTAATCTTGTGGGATGTATCATGAATTCTCACTATGGTTTTAATTATCAATTCACTGACTATTAATTAGGTTGAACATATTTATATAGTCATTGGTTATATATCTTTCTTCACCTGTAAAAATCAGTTTGTATCTTTTGACTATTTTTGTACTAAATTATTTTTTACATATAGGTTTATAGAACTATTTTTAATATATTCTGGGTACTATTCTTTTGTCAATTAGATTTTGCTTAATTTTTCTCTTTTAATGTTGTCTTTTGATAAACGGAAATTCTGAATTTCAATGTATGGCAATTTTTCAATCCTTATCTTAAGAGATTATAAATGTCTTACTTAAGAAATCTTATTCTGACCCCTAGACAAAAATATTATTTCCTACATTTTATATTTTTAAAAAATTAAAGTTTGTCTTTGACATTTGTCTTTATTCTAGCTGGAGTTGATTTTATAATATAGTGTAATGCAGATATTCAGTTTCATTCTTGTTCAAGTAGATAATTGGATTGATTATGTCAATATTTGTTCATTAACTAGTTTCACCCTTCCCTACTGATCTGCAATGCCAATACCATTTCTATCTCCTGTCAGTTTCCACACACACGCCACACACACACACACACACACACAAGGTTTTCTACAATCATGTGTTCCTTAGGACTATCTTGGCTTTTTATGGCTTTCTTCTTCTATACATATTTTACAATTAATGCATCAATCTGCAGAATAAAATATTTGTTGAGATTTGACTGAAAATTAATTGAACCTATAAATGAATTTCAGGAGAATTTACATCTTTATAATATTGAGTTTTCTTATCCAAGAATAAAATGTATCTCTTTATTTGGTTCTTCCTTAGTATATTTGAGAACTTTCATAAACTTTTCCATAAAGTTTTGCAGGTCATATATTACATTGATTCTTTTACATACAATATTTTTGTTTCTATCATAAATGGTACTTTTTTGCAGTGTACTGATTGCTTATTGCTATAGAGTAAAAATGCAAACTGCATTTGTGTATCTAGCATACTTACTAAATTCTATTAATTCAAATAAATTTCTTTTATGTATTCTTAGTTATTACCTGTAGGTAATTTTTTTCTACTTTTCCAATCATTTAATCTTTTGATGATGATGATGATGATGATGATTAATTTTGCTTTACTTTACTAGCAGAGAGATATAGGGATTGCTTCCTTTTTAATCTGAATTGATTTTATGCATTTAGAAAGTTTTTCTTGTTTTCTTTTGGATAGATTGAGTGTGTCTATGAAAATCTTTTACCCTCGATTCTCCCTCACCACATAAATACACACTTTCCAAATATAGACATTATATCTGACATTTATATACTTTGAATAATTATTTCTGAAAATATATCATGCATATTTAAATTAACATCTATAATTAATCAGTATATTTATCCTCTTCTCAAATAGCATTAAAAACTTAGAACGATCTAAATATTCTCTTAAATTTTGTATGTTCTTTGTTCAGTATTTCCATTTGAACCTTTTTTAGTAAACCAAAGTTGCATTCTTGATTGTTTTTTTTTCTTTTGCTCAGAAACTAATTCAATAATTCTTAATCAATATCTAACCTCCCTTTGAACTTTTCCACGGGGCATTTGACTTCAATTAGGATATTTACCATTAAAATATTCTATTTAGTTTTTTCAAATTATTCTGGTGATATGCTTTGTATGTTACTTATAATTTTATTGCATTTTTTATTTAGCTAAATGGAAGATGTTTTTCATACAGTAATTATAATATTAATGTGTATATGGATCCTAACTTTACATTTTCTAATTTCTTCTGATTTCATGTGTCTTATCATGTGTTTGGAGTATTTTTTACTTTGAGATGGTATTCAGTGAAACTTTGTCTATGTGTTTTGATGTCTTGGTTGTGAGATAATTTCCTGGAGAAGATTAACTTTTGTTTCTATGAGGTTCCTTGGACCCTCATCATCCAGAACTACTTTAAATTAAATTTTTAGTTTATTTTTTCCCTGGACCTGTAGGTAGTTTGAATCTATGTTCAAAATCTTTGTTAGAGTTTTCCTTTTTGTCTGATTTTCTTTTATCATTGGAGACAAATATACTCCCTTGCTATCTCTCATTTCTTGCTGTTTGTTTTTCTAGTTCAAAGGTTCACTTAAAGTTGTTCTCTTTCAAAATTTTTATTTTACTCTGTACTCTCTAAATTAACTTACTGTGTAGTGAATCCTGTATTTTTAAAGCCAAAGTCTGAGAACGCTGAAGATTATCAGATCTCTTTAGGCAGCCATCTGCTTGCTTACATCTTGGATTTACGCTTTCCTTATATTTTTGACTCCTGATGATATCCTTTATTATCTCATCCACTCTTCTATACACTAAAGTTATTTATTGTAAATTCTATTTTAAGGAAAGACCTTAAAGTGAGAAGTGCTCAAGATGTTAGAAAAATAGAAAGCTTACCTGAAGTCTAGTTGTTGGAAGAAAGCGGGGTGGGGGGCTGATGAAATAAAAGGTTCTCATAGGTCAGCAAAAGCCAGATCATATAGGATACTAACGTACATAGAAATGCATTTGGATTTTATTTTAATGGCTAAAAAATGTCATGGTTGGTTTTAAGTTCTCATAAAGTCATACTTCTTTATTTTTCTCCTACTTTTCTGGTTGATTTAAATTTTAATTTTGTTCTTAAGAATTTTATGCCACATAACTTTAAAGTTAGTGTTCAGTAGATCTTAGGAAGGTATCACCTTAGTACTTTGCAGGCTTTGTATGTTTTGGAGGGGCCATGATGCCCATGCTCCTACTTTTCAACATAGGCCTTCTCTCTTCTGGGATATACCCTAGGCCAGATGAAAGCAAAGGCAGGCTGATAGGCCACAGCTTGGCAGTTACAGATAGTTTCAACTAAAGTGTAGTTGAGCTTAATAATGGTAATAATGCCAACTCATAGAAGCTGGCAAAACTCACAAAAAGAATATAATTCAATTATGTCTAACATCCAATATGGACCATGGATAGGCCAGTGATGAGACTGTTCAAGGAAAGATGGGCTAGGTCTAAAAGCAGGTAGACTGACATGTGAAATTGTTCAAGCACTATGCTAAAATGCATCAATTTATTTATTGTATGGATGGACATTTAGGAATTCATAATAATTATATAACAACAGTATATGCTTTTTCCTGGCCTTTAATTTCTACTTTGTGCATGCAATCTGTTTCCTAAGCTTCAAAGATAGAATTTTTCCACTCAAGAACACCATATTTTATATTTCATTTTTTATAAAGACCTCTAGAAATAGCAACCCTTAATTTTCTTCCAAGTCCCTTTCTTGCATTTCTTATATGCCAGATGAAAATGTTGAGGAAGTTGAGAATGATGTTACTTAGAAAGTTTGATAACTTGGATGTTTCTCCAGTTTGGAGCATGGGGGCAAAAAATTATATTGCAAAATATACCATATTACTCTTGTCACAGCTGATGTTTAGTTATTGTATATAACAGGATAGTTCTCTGTTAAAGGGTAACTTATGAAAAATTCCATTTTTCATACAGAGGCAGTGAAGTGCCTGTTAGTTGTCAAAATGAAAATGTATTATCAAACGCGATACTTTAAACAATTATTCCAAATATACTGACTAGGTTTCTCTAAAACTTTTAAGATATTAAAATTTGTTTTGTTACCAATTTTCTATTTTCATGTCCTTAGTCATTTTATTTAGCTGAGAATAGAAATATGTGAGAAGGCAGACACTAGATTGTACATGTAGGAGGACAGAATCTCATGGATTCATTAAGTCTGAGATTTCTTCATGTTCTAATAGGATAATTCAAAAGCCAAAATTATGGATATCTTGAATAAAGTCACTATTTCGGCTAACACCCCGGGGAGTTGCATCAGCTGGAGGTATTAGATGAAGAGTCTCGGAGTGTGAAAGGTGTATGATACCCAAAGGGTGATATCAGAAATTCAGGGGAAGCATGTGTGGTTTTAAAAAGTATATTCAAAATTGTTATTATTTCAATTTGGTTCTAGACACAATTAATTTAAATAATATTAAAGGATGGCCAAGTTTTTATGTATACCAAACTAACACTTTTTTGTTAATCATAAGAAGCATGGGCAAAAATAAAAATAATTAGTAATTTCCTTGAATAATACTAATTATTATAATAACCTTTAACACATTTGAGTCATACATAGTTCCTTGCAAAATTGTACCTCCTCTAGAGAAATAGACCTAGAGAGAAGATGTATAATGCACTGTGAGGATATTCCATGAGGTGCAGACTCCTACATTTATCTGAAACAATTTCATCACAATGATATTCTCTCTCTCTCTCTCTCCTACCTATCCTCTCTCTCTCTCTCTCTCTCTCGTCTACAGTTTATTCAGGGAAATACTTCACTTGAGCTTTTATTCACATGATATCAGCAGAAGTGGCAATTTGCTACCAATCTGTCTTATTTGGTTCATGTAGATACAGATCAAGTAGTCCAAACACTAGAATCCCTTTCTTTATAAATTATCTGCATGCACATAATGCTTTTCATCTTCAAAGCAAGTAATAAATACCGATTAACCAAACTCTGGGAAGGCATCATAGAATGGCAGCTTATGACTTCAGATATCATAGGGATTACTAACTCAGTAGAACAAAGAAAACTACGATAATATAATCAATGCTTTAGTTAGAAGTGTGTTTATGACACACTTCTAATTTTACATATATTGAAGTTTTTATATGTTTCCTTTAGTGAACTAGGTCTGAATTCCAATGTCTTCATCTTAAACTGTATATAGGGAGCTGGTTGAAATAGAGAACAATCTCAGCTTTCTAATCTTCATTTGTTTTTCTTCTGTTCTCAAAAGAAATAAGAGGAAAGATAGAGGTAAACTATGTATATTGAGAATGGAAGAAATTATTTTAGAAAAAATATAGACGTGCTTTTGTCAAATGTATGGTTGGAGTAGCAATGGTGTACTATGTAAAAACTTGGAAATGAGTTGTTAACCTTGCTATTCATGATATCTTCTGTAAAAATACATCTGTACAGATCAGAGTAGACTATTAAATAGTAAAGGTCAAATGATGGAAAAGATATATCAGATAAATACTAACCAAATGAGAGCTTATATAATTATGTTAATATCAAACAAAGCAAAAGATGTTATGTTAAAATTTAAAGATCAAATCATGAAGAAAAATTATTCAAATAAATAATAAAATTCCCAATTTGATGACAAATATTAATCTACATGTAAAAGAAGCTCAACGGAAGCCAAGGAGAATATCAGGAAAACGACACTCAAACATATTACAAGCAAAACATTGAAACCTAAAGACAAAGATAAAGTGTTGAAAGTACCAAGAGAATAATGACTCCTCGTATACAAAAGAACCCTAAAAAGAAATTTAGCTGACTTCTTACCTGGAAAAATAGAAGCAAGAAGTAAGTAGATTGACATATTTAGAGTGTTGAAAGAAAAATAAATACTATCAACCAAAAATATTATATCCAGAAAAACATATTTGAAATAACAAGGTAGGATAAAGGCATCCCAGATAAGTATAATCTGAAATAAATAGTTGGAAACAGACCCATCCTACTAATAGAAGTTCTTCAGGCTGAAAGCATATGACACAGAGCCGTACTCTGTATCCTACATCGGATTAAAATATTCTTCAGGAATGATGGAGAAATTAGATGTTTCTTGACATGTTAGTTACAAAATCAGACTAAGATCTTTTTCACTACAGGTATATTTGCTTCCCATCCCCTCCAATAACTAAAGAAATGTTCTAAACTGAAAGAAAACGATAAGAGAAATCTTGGAACATCAGGAAAAAGAAGAAACACAATGAAAAAAAATATGTATTGGCAAATAAAGTAGACTTTCCTTCTCTTTAGTTTCCTAAATTATATTTGATGTTTAAAACAAAATCATAACACTGTCTGATATAGTTTTAATGCAGGTAGAGAAAAATATTTAACAAAGTTAAAATATAAATGAGTGTGAGTAAATGGAGAAAAGGGAGATAATATTTCTACACTTCACTTTAACTGGTAATATGATAATACCAATACAAATAAAACCTTATGATGAGATATATGTAATATGATATAAAAAGCAACCACAAAAGAAATCTGTCTGCAAAGAGGTACATTCAAAATCACTAGCGATAAAATGAAATCCTGACAAATAGTAAGATATTTCAGAATAAAATAAGACAAAGAAAACATAGAAATTAAAAGCAGACAAAACATATAGAAAGTAGAACAAAAATGATGGACTTAAGTCCCAACATGTAAATAATTATTCAATATAAATGATCTAAATAACTCAATTAAAAGAGATTGTCATAGTGAATTATAAAACATGACCCAACTATAAAAAACTCATTCAAAATGTAAACTGTACATAGGTAAAAGTAAAAATCATATATATCTATATGCCTATATCTAGATATATATGATTTTAATATATGTGCCTACATATATATATACATATGTAGTTTCCTAGGGGAGTAGAACCTAAGTATCACCATATGTGAAAAAAGGAAATTATGTAAGATGATGTATTAGCTTAATAAAATTTCCTTAATTTTAATGATGATTTTATAATCATCACTTTTCCCCTGAAATATCAATCATCAGTTTTCACCTGAAATATATACATCTTTTTTTAAAAAAAGATGGGTGCAAATGGACTATCCTGCCTAAAGAAGCTAAAATAATTTATTTAATGGCCAAATAATCTCAACTAATATTTTGCCAAAGAAGATACACAAATTTGCAATAAGCACATAAAAGGCGTGCAACATCATCAGCTATTAGAGATTTATAAATCAAAATCAGAATGAAATATCACTCCATATGGTATTTTTATAGAATGGCTATAATAAAAATGACAGATTAAAACAAGCACTGATGAAGATTTGGACAAATTGGAGTCATCATACAGTGCTGGTGAGAATGTCAAATGGTACAGCTGGTTTGGAAAAGTTTGGAAGTTCCTCAAAATGTAAAGCATAGAATTATTATATAACTCAACAATTCTGCTTCTAGGTATGTACCCACGTGAAATGAAAACTACACATCCAAACAAACAGAAACATCGAAGCAAATGCCCATATCATCATTATTCATCATTCCAAAAATTAGAACAACACAAATATCCACCACATGGTAAATGGATAAACAAAAGGTAACATGTTCCTAAAATGGAATACTATTCAATATTTAAAAAAAAAAAATGATGCACTGAAATACAATATAATATATTTAAACTCTGGAAATATTATGTTAGGTGAAAGAAATTGATAACAAAAATACTACATGTTGCTTGATTTCATTTACATGAAATGTCAGGAATGCCCAAATCTATAGAGACAGAAGATGGATAAGTATTTGCCTATAGCTGGATGTTGGGGCAAATGGGGAATGATTGTTAGTGGCTTTGGGGTTTTTTTTTGGAGGTGATATAGTCTAAAGTTCAATAATGATGATTATGCAACTCTGTAAATAAACTAAAAACCTTTGACTTGAATACTTTAAATAAGTGAATTCTATGGTATGTAAATTATATTTCAATATAGCTGTTGAAAAGAATAAAATATTGACAATATTTAAATTAGCAAATTCTTTTTTTTTATAAAAGAAAACTGTATAGGCAGAAAAAGCAAAGTCATACAGAGGAATAAGATATTTACAACATATGTAAGCAACAAAGGACAATACTGTAAAGAATATATAAAAATATCCTAAGAATAAGTAAAAATAAAACAGGTGACATAAAATAAAAATAGGTAAGACAGGCACTTGACAAAACAGGAAATCCAAATAAAATAAACATGAAGAGTTTCACCTTTAATTATAATCATGAAGATACAAATTTAAATTATTTAAATAAATTTCATTGTTATGTTGGCACAAATTTCAACCTTACCGTAATACTTTTTGACAAGAAGTTAAAGTGATAGACAATCATACACTTCTAGTGGGAATGTATGTCAATTTTTTTATGTAATTCAAGTGCAAGTTTATAATAGTATACTTTAAACAAATACTCTGCCCAGTGCAGATAATGCTTGCCCTTTAAATAGTGTCTTTGATGTTTTAGAAAACTGGAATTTAAATATTCAAGTTAGGAGGAATAACAGGAAAATGTTAAATCAAAGGGCTTTCCTGATGTTTCTCAAATCACAACCTGTAAGTAGCTTCTAACTTTATCTATAATGAAAGTTTGACCTTAAAGGGTAGAAATCCTTGAAAACAATTGTAGGCAGATAGTAAGGAGAAATGAAGGGATCTCTGATTCATGAATCATTTATTAGTAATTCACCTGTTAATAATTCTAGGAATTTAATAGAGTGAAAAATAATAATCTTATAAATATATACAAAATTCAAGGTAGTAATATGTTGCCCAAAGGAATCTCAGATGTAATAATTTTCATCAAGCTAAAAGCACGTGCACACATTCTTAAAGCAAGGTACTGTAAATAGCAGATGGATCTCATTAGGGCAGAAAATACTAAGCAAACTAAACTCATGAGTACAAGTATGTATTTTGAGGTGCATTTCTTTGCTTTAGATAAGTTTTCCTTGTCATTGGTAAGATCCTTGAGAAGAAAAGGTTTAGTGCATGACTCAGTATGTGTTGAATAAATTAATGAGTTTATAATGAACAAATGGACTTACAACAGAGAAGCAGCTATGGATAACCCCTAGTAACCAAAATTTTGATAGCCGTATCAAGCTAAAATTCCTGCAACAAATATTTTTTGAGTGCTCCATCTTGGTTATAGAATGGAACACAGCCTCTATCCTTAGGAAACTTATATTCTAATAGGATTCTTACTTTTTTCTAAAACCGCTGGTGGTTACCCCACCACTGAGACCACAGCTGCTCCCGACATCTTACACTTCTTTTCACTATTTTAGAGTAGTTTTCAAAAGCTATCTTGCTAGTTTCTGTGAGGACTGACCATGTACAGGTGAGCCTATTTTGCTGGTTTAGGGGCAAATATAAACTGAAGGAGAATGGTAGAAGGTTATCACCTGTTAAGCAACTGAAGGCATCAGTTGCATGGGAGAGGATTTCGCACTTCAGGTTGTGGTAAATTTGACTCTACACTGTGGTCTTAGGTTTTCCTCACAGAGTAGCAAGGAACTAGAGAATTGCTGAGTAAAAGAGTAGAAACCAATATGTTGCTTGTTGAGAGCTGGGAAATGGGATGTTTGATGTACATTTTTTCTAAGCCTAAGCTATAACAAGAATGTCAAACACCCACAAGCCTGAACTATTTTTAACCAACTACAATAATATGCCAAGAGTATGTCTTTTTAAAAAGAATGTTCAACTCCTTCCCAGATGGTTTCATAGAAATATAGATGTTATGCAATTATCACCATGGTAACCTCATATCTAACAGCAAGGAATCACCATATAACTTATTCTCTAACATTCACTTTTCTATTTGGAGCAACAGAATACTGATCAATGTATCGCTTGGTTGAAGCAGTACCAGAACTCTTTGACTCCTGTTTATATTATTTAATCTTCACTCCCCTCCCCACCCACAAGACATTAAAGTTAAAGCCTCAGTGAGGATTTTTACAAGAAGATGTCATGTAAACATATTTAATTCTCAAATAAATGAATTATCTATTGTGGAATCTCCCTCAATTTTTGCAAAGGACAGTCAAGAACTGCTTTTAAGAACTGCTAAAACAAAATGTAACTCAAATATTTAAGAGATATCAGTCTCAAGAACATGACTGTTGATATATCAAAGAAATGTCATTATATTTATTTTCATTATAGCAGTCCAATGTGGCACCAATACAGGATTAACTGAGAGAGAAGTTTCAAATAGAAACATCTATCTATATTTACAGAGTTGTCCAGCACCCATGTGATGTGCTTAAGGAAAACTGTGATCCATGAATATTGTCTTCTGTAGATGCAATGGTTACAGCATGTCTTTTCTATTATCTAGAAGTTTTAAATATTCAGGTAGAATTATTTAACATGGATCAGATAATCCTTTCAAACTTATTTACATCCATGGGCTTCTCTACTTTTTTTCATCAACCCACACACTCACTTCTCTTCTTTCATAATTCAGCTGGTATATTCATTATCTATTGCTACATAACAATTATCCTGAAACTTAGTGGTCTAACACAACTAACATTTATAATCTCGCATTTTCTCTGGGTCAGCTAAAACTGGCTTGATTGGATGTCTGTCATTCAGGCCTTTTTGACTGTAAGATGTCAGCCAGGGCTGCAGTTCATCTCATAGCTCGGCTGGGGCAAATATCTACTTCTAAGCTCACTCACATGGCTGTTGGTAGTCTTCAAGTCTTCACTGTTCACTGGTTGTTGGATAAAGAATTCACTTCCTTGCCCGATAGATCTCTTTACATGGCTACTCATACTATAGTAGCTTGTCTGTCCAGAATGAAGAGGGCGAAAGAGGTTGGAAGAGATGGAGAGAGAGAGAGAGAGAGAGAGAGAGAGAAGTCAGAGTCTTTTTGTGACTCAGTCTCAGAAGTGACATTCCATAATTTTTGCCATGTTCTTTTTGTTAGAAGAGAAGCGATAGATCCTGCTTACACTGAAAAGAAGGTCACACATGGCTGTGGATACCAGGAGGCCAGAATTATTGAGATCCATTTTAGAGGCTGCCTACCACAAGTAAATGATGGGATTTCAAATATGAACAGACATTTTAAATTATGTCATCAAAAGAAGTTAAGAGTTTACTAAAGAAACTACATAATGTATTCTTATATTTAAATATAAATAATTTACAAGTTATCTGATATTCATTTTAATCTTGCTGTCACCATCCTCCATACAATCAATGAATTTAACTAAGATTTGATGCTTGCATACAGTGATTCTCATGAACAGAGAAAATTAATTATGTTCAGAGACTGATGTGTGCATAACAGAAGGATTTCGAGTCAAAACTGTCATAAAAATCCCTAACCTCTGGATATAAAATATAATTTAATTCTTTCTCTGGAAGAGTGAGCAGCTACAGAAAAGATGAGCATGGAGTCATAAGGGAGAAAGCATATATGTACCCACTTAGCCAAATAAATCTGAGCAACATAGTTAATCAATAAGGCTACCAATGCCAAAGAGTAATCATTTTTTTATTCCCTCCCTATAAGTTGGAAATTTCCCTTTTAATATCCATTCTAGTTTTCACAAAGAATTACAACCTAATGGCCTTTCGGTTTAATTTCTATAGTAGATATTAATTGGGGCCATCAGAGAATATGTTAGAAAGACTGAATTTGTTTTTTAAATTATATTTAATCTACAGTTCTCCCCTACTCTACTGGGCTGCAGAAAAATTATATATTTGTCATCTAGAGGTTAATCTCCCCCTTTCCAGAGTTATAAAAAGGTCCAGAGGTTTTACATAGTCCTAAACAATCAGAGAATCATCTCTGGCTTGAATCCATGATGGTGATATGTTCGTTATTCCCAGCTCTAGGTTCTTGCAAATTATCTGTATCTACAAAAATCTAAACCTGGATCTTGGACACTTCAGCTAAGGCAAGAAGTCCCAGTGAAAAAGGTCAAGTCTCCCTAGGTGTACTACTCAGGGACTTCCTTCTGGGAAGCTACTATTCTAAAGATCAACAGGTTTCAGTAACAAGCTTAGGACTCTTATTCTTCATTTTCAGAGCCCAGAAGTAATGTTTACCTCCCTGATGCTGCCTCATGTCCTGCTCCTCCACTAACACAATTCTGTTCTTTTTCACATAAATACTTCTTTACTTTAGAACCAAGTAAATATTGGTTCCTTAAAGTATTGTTTTACTCAAGGCACCCCTAGTTTCAGTTAGGAAGGACAAGAAGTTAAAAACTGATCATTGTTTCTTTTATTCTATAGCAATATAAAGAAAACACAAATTAATACTTTTACCATATTTGGTCATCACACATATTAAATAAGATACTTCATCCTGCCATAGTGGCTGAACACTTACCATCAAGTTTGACATTTTTCAATAAATTTTGCAAGATTCAGGTTAATCTCTACCTAAAACGGTCACACCATCATCTATTGCAGTAGCAGAAAGTTTAACTTGTCCCTGAATCTAAGACACCTAACAGTCTTTGAACCTCTTCTAAAGTTAAGTGATCCATAAACCTGCAAGTTTGGCTGGCTCCCAAAAGAGCCAAAACACTGAACTTTGGGACAGAAACAAATAACAAAGAGAAGTAGAGAGAAATATAAAATGGACTCTTACACCGTTGTTGGTACTTGCTCAAAAAGGGAGGCATTCCTGGCATTTTGCTTCTTCACATTATAATTTAAAATGCATCCATAAAATGCCATATGGCATAATTCTGTCAGAAATCTATTATGCCATTAGTTAACATTACAAACATTGTAAGCTAGACTGGACCAGCTAGAAAATCAAGTACACAGTGTTACTGTAGCAATGGTTCATTACAATAAAGTTTATAAAATAAAAACATGTTAATTCCAACTAAACAGTTCTTCATGCCTTCCTATATTGCTATGTAGCAGGTCACAATGTTTTATAATTATTGGTTAGCCCTGTCTTTCTCTTATTATTGTGTATTCTGTAAGGCTGCAAGGGCAGCAAATATACTTTGAGCATCATAGAAATTCTAGTGCCTAGTTCATAGTAGCTATTCAACAAACTTTCCTTAATAAATGATGGAGATGAATGGATGTGAGATACAAAGGCTAGGGGGAGAAAGAATAACAAGTCTGTTGTTTCAAGGCTTCTACAGACTAGAATAAGGCCAAGAAAATGAAGTTGTAAATCAGGACGTTTATTCCCTTCCCCTCCCATTTAATTGTATAAAATAGTCTATATTTGTGACAAATATAATTTTATCCTGTGGAAAGTAGTTTGTTTTATGAGCTTTGTAATTAATATGGGCTGGATTCAGGTTCTGTAGCCTGCTATTTACTAAATGTCTGACTTTGGGCAAGTTGCTTAACCACATAAACCCTCAACCTTTTTACTTCTAAAATGTGAACTGTAACAGTAACTAGCTCACAGGACTGTCCTAAGAATTAAAAAGATAATTTTTAATAGCACTTAGCATAGTGCCTGAAACATGGTAAGCCTTCAATATATAATAAAATAGAATCTAAATAAATACTTTCATTTTGCTTTGCAGCCATGGACACAGACTATTTTATCTTGCCTTTTTCTTCCAAGAAAACAGTAAATCTCCAATGAGAGATAGAAGTAGCAACAAATAGGGAGTGGGGGGAGGGGTGATGGTGAGGAAACTGTACATACATTATAGTAGTTCTGCTGTTGTATTTCTAAATGGCCTGAATAGCCATTAGCAAAAAGGAGACCCCGTGCATATTGAAGAGGGCCTGCCAAGGACCTGACTGATAAGGGAATACGTTGCAATGGAATTCTCCACACACAATGACTCAAGCTCAGGGTTTATTACAGCAACACATCTCCTAGTTCAAATCTATAGTATTGTCATTAGTGAGATGATTAAAATGAAAACAACCGTCATTCCATGAGGACCTACTAGGTTCCAGGCTCAACTCTACAAGAAGAGTTTATTATTTACAACTTTCACCAAAAAAGCCGATACTAAGCAGGTTATATAGTGTTCCCAAAGACACCTAGATACTCAGTAACAAAGTGAAGATAGAAAATAAAGTCTTTCTGCCTCCAGAGTTTATGTCCTCAACTGTCCTATCATTTGACCCGTGAATATCACAAGGAGGAAATAATATTCCTATGTACCAAAATAAAGTTTATTTCCTTCATTTGCATATATTTAAGCATCTCTGTGGTTTTTGCTTTACATTTATTATGTATGTAAAGTTAATTGTTGTAAAGAGTTTAGCTTAGTTAATTGGAACATCCTCTAAGATAATATTTAACTTCCCATATGCAAAACTGGTGTCACCTTCCAGAGGCCTGATTCTCTAACTGTATCTAATTGCTTCCCATTCTTTAAATTATCATGCTTTAATTTTATCTTAGTACATGTAGTTCCTTCTGCTAGAATCCCCTGTCCATATTATGGACATGTCTATTTCTTTTCCTTTTTAAAACTCAGGACAAGCATCTCTGTAGAGCTTTATAAGAACTCCTTACTCCCAGCACTGTAGCATTTCTTTGCATATTCACCCTACTTCATACATAACTCAACTATACTATTTTCTCATGTTTTATAATAATTTTTTAATTTTGCTCTCTCATTTTGTCATACTAGACTGTGATCTCCTTAAAAGAAAATTTTGTCTTTCCTAGATTGTTTTTTTTTTTTTAAATGTCTACAGCACCTGGTCTTCCTAGATGGTCTCCCATCCAAGTACTAACCAGACCTGACCCTGCTTAGCTTCCGAGATCAGACAAGATCAGGCACATCCAGGGTGGCAGAGAGATAGACACCTAGATCTTCTTAATGCTCATCACAGTGCCTGACGTGTAGCATATACTACTACCCAGGTATTACTGAATAAATCATCGGCTTCATGAATAAATGTCTTCTCACATTTAAATTTTCTTCTACTCTTACAAATGACTTTTCCAAAGTTTAATAGAACCATCTATACTACATTTCAACATTCTGTGCCATTCTCTAATATATGACATGATTCTGTGACATTATCTAATACCTGGCCTGAGTCATGTCTAATGCCTCAGGTTTTCTAATGTGAATCAACATTTCACATTTACGGTTCAGAGAATTACAAGCTACTGTTAAAAAAAGCCCCTTTGAAATAAGTACCATCTTATTTTCTTTTAATAAACAATCACCAAGGGAAGGTATAATACTGGCCTAAGTTTTTCAAAAGCTTCCTGGTAGTATTGATCTAAGCATGACCAGATGGTTTCTTACAATTGAACCCCAGATGAAATGATATTAGTTTATTTTTAATCACTCCTCTTCCAAATATGTTTTATTTTTCTTTTGCAGAAAAAAGAATTGAATCAATTCCAGACTCTGTGAAGCCATTAGAACTTAGAGAAATAGCGACTACTAGGAAATAATTTTGAGGTACATATATATTTTTTTAATATATATTTGATTATATATGACTTAGCTGTCAATAATTATTAAAAATCAACCTAATATCATGAAGACAATATATTCTTATCCCTAATAATCAAGTCTGCTCTACAGAGGTATTCCAAGAACAAGATTATTATGGCTGATACTAATACGTGAAGTATCCTCGCCATGCAGCCTGAAAAAAATATTAAGCATATATTTGGTCAAGCACTTCTTAAGAGCATGCACTCATCTAATTTGTCCTTTCTTCATTCATTCAATAAATCCAGTAGATAGTCTGATCACTAGAATTACAAAGACATACAAGATGTAAGTCTGAACCTTTAATGTGATAGTAGTATGCTTGCAGGTGTATATATATGTATAAACAATGACAGTGATGTGTGAATAAATGCTTACATAGTTGTCTGTAGGCAGAGTCATGCCAGCCCAGAGAGTGTGTCTCCCAGAAGGTTTTCAGGGAAGAGGTGGTATTTGAACAAATAAGATAATTAAAACGTGATTCCCTTCTAGTTTCCAATGGTCTATAATTGCTGAATCTATCCTGTAAACACATTATAGAGTCAGAGAAAAAAGCTCTACCCAGAAGTAGAGAGGTCAGAAAAGGGAGATATCCCAGGGAAGGAGCTAACTCCTTTACATTGTACATGACGAGCAGAAAACAGCTAGGCAAGCAGTTGGGAAATAGCATTCTAAGCCAAATGATAACTCACCTAGAAAAGAAAAGCAAGAAGTCTGAGAAGCTTCTAGCTTTTAGATGTGACAGTGTCCTATTCACTAGTTCTTTCTGCCATATGTCACCCCATATTATCTCTGCTGCATTTTACATGTCGATGCTTTGCTAAATGCTGCAGCTAGAGATGAATATGAAAACAGCGAAGAATTGGGAGTTCGTTCTGGTATTTATTACCTAGTTGACTTTTGGCAAATGACAATTTCCCCTATTTTCTCAACCTGCAAGCTGGGGATAAAGATGTTCAGCATTTCTTCTGTATGTCCTTCAAAGTGGCGAAATTTATTTAAAAATATGTTATGTTAAAGGGCTATGCAAATTACCATTCCAATAATAGTAATGTTTTTTAGATTCAAAAATAAAGAATTGAAGCTAGTGAAAAGTTCGAGAGAAAAAAAAAAAGAGGAGGGGAAGAGTAATGAGTGAAGAAATGTGTAAATGATATCCTAGGACACTACATACATTCTAATATTTACAAGACTGCTATGCAGATATTTTAACTTTCTAAGATGAGTACTCGTAATGACACAGACTGGGGCCCTGTGTTACATTTTATCTTCAACTTACTATAACAGAATAGGCTAAGAAACAAATCTAAAACTCAGTTATTTTTTATTGTAAAAAAGTATTTTTTTAATCCCTTTAGTTTATATAATTTGCTTCAGACATCAAACTACAAAATTAATTTTTCTTCTTGAATTAGGATTTGAGCAATTTAAACTAAGGAATTCCCTATATAGCCATTTTAATTTTTAAAATAAATTTTATTAAATTTATTGAGGTGACATTGGTTAATAAAATTATATAGGTTTCAAGTGTACAATTCTATAACATACCATCTATATATTGTGTTGTGCGTTCACCACCCAAAGTCAAGTCTGCTTCTATAACCATATATTTGATCCCCTTTACCTTCTTCTACCTTCCCCTACCCTCCTTTCTTTCTGGTAACTACCATGGAGTGTTTGTTTGTTTGTTGCTCTCAGTTTTATATCCCACATATGAGTGAAGTCATATGGTTCTTTTCCATTTGACTTATTTCACTTAGCATGATAATCTCCAAATCCATCCATGTTGTTGCAAACGGCAGTATTTAATCCTTTTTATGGCTGAGTAGTATTCTATTGTATAGATGTACCACATCTTCTTCATTCAGTCATCTATTGAAGGACACTTTGATTGTTTCCATGTCTTGGGCACTGTGAATTATGCTGTAATGAACATAGGGGTACGTATATCTTTACAAATAAATATTTAAAAGTTTTCGGGTAGATAACCAGTAGAGGGATTTCTGGGTCACATGGTAATTCTATTCTTAATTTTTCGAGGAAACTTCATACTGTGCAAATTTACATTCCCACCAGCAGTGTATGAGGGTTTTTTTGCCCCCCACAACCTCTCCAACTTGTTATTACTTGTTTTGTTGATAATAGCCATTCTAATAGGTGTGAGGTGGTATCTCTCTGTGGTTTCAATTTTCATTTCCCTTACAGCTAGTGAAGTTGACCATCTTTTCATGTATCTGTTGGCCATTTGTATGTCTTTTGGGAAGAAGTATCTGTTCAAGTCCTCTGCTCATTTTTTAAATGGGCTCTCTTTTCCCTTGCTAAGTTGCATGAGTTCTTTATACATAATATGCTAACCCCTTATGAGAGGTATTGTTTGCAAATATCTTCTCAGTTGGTTGCCTGTCATTTGATTGTCTTTTTATTTTGTTGATGGTTTCCTTTGCTGTTTAGAACTTCTTAGTTTGATATAGTCCCATTCGTTTACAATTGCTTTTACTTCCCTTGTTTTTGAGGTCAGATTTGTAAAATTCTGAGACCAAGGTTCTTAAGTTTGGTACATATGTATTCTTCTATGTATTTTATTGTTTCGGGTCTTATTTTTAGTTCTTTGATCCATTTTGAGTTAATTTTTGTGTGCGGTAACAAATAGCAGTATAATTTCACTCTTTTGCATGTGGCTTTCTTTAAATTAATTTTTTTCTTTCACCCTATTTGCTATCAGGGCTTTTTGGTGTCACACCACTTTGTCAGACAGTAGTAAAAACCAAGGTATTCACACATCCTTTCACACTTGTTGAAATGCAGCCCAGATGCTTTTAAATGATTCATTCTTACTTTTTACATTGGATGATATTTGTTTATCTTGACCCAGAAATAACAAACTCAGGAAAAAATAGGAAAATTTCCTATTATTATTTGTTTCAATGTTACTGTTGGCTAATACCATGAACCACAAAAGGAATGGTAGATGACCAGAGATATATTTCCCTTTATGTTACCAAATTAACCAATAAATAAATAATATATAAATAAATAAATGAGAGAAAGAGAATGAAAGAGATTTCATGTTTTCAAATAAACATAAAGTGAGAGAAAAAAATTACTAAGAGTTGCGAAGAGCTCAGCAATGTCTAAAGATGTGTTTATTTCACATGGGAATTTGGTCTATAAATAACAGTGCTGGCAAAACTATTTTAAAATCAACTGCAGAGCTGCAGAAAGTGTTTTTAAAGGATTGGGGAAATTAAAGTATATTCACATTGGTAAAATTTGAGGATGGTGACCTGAAATGCTCCATTAAATTAATCAAAGATTCAGTAAAATGCTGTCATCTGGTGGAATCTGTTGAGACTGTGCTTTCCCAGTTCTCTTCTTTGCTCCAGCTCCATTTCTCTCCTGTGTGTTCATTTAGGCTGTCAGGGCCCACAGAATGAGTGCGTTGATTTTATCCGATGTTGTATTTCCAGCCCCTCTCACTGTGAGATATTTGAAAGACACTGAAATGGTTTCACTAAATATTTTATATAATCACTCACCATAAATGCTTCTCCCTAAAATTTTGTCTATACAGAAAAAAAATCTTTGAGCCAGAAGAGAGTGGTAAAAAGAAAATAGGCAAGGATTAAAACAACTAGTCCTTAAATATAATTGGGGATCTGAGATGTATATTCGATATTCGGCTATGTGTTTTCTTTATCTTTTATAAATAAACATATTAAATGAAATTTATTTGCATAATAATGGCCGCTAACATTTAATGATCTGCTATTTTGTGCTAGATAATATGCTTTGCTTTAAATGAAGTAGTTCATGTAATTTTCTCAGGGGTTCTATGAAATAGGTACATTATTATCCTCATCATGAATGAGAAGTGCAAGACTTTGAAAGATTAAGTAACATGAACCTAGCACTACAGCTAGCAAGTGATGGAAAATTTAGAACCCAGGTAGTCTTACTTCAAAGCTAATGTTAACCCATATGGTTTACTGCCTCCATCAACTTTGTTACTACACTTTTGTTCCTTGCCATTGGTCTAGTCCACTCTATTGGCTGAGGTCAATGAAAGCTTTCTCAAGTGACACGGGAACATCTAGATTCAAAGAGTACCCGTACCAACCACTGTTCTTTATCTTAAGTCCATAATACGTTTTGTTCTAAGTTTCTTGTAGAACTAATTCACAAGTGCATTTCAAAAAGAACTATCTCTAAATCTACAAACAAAGACTTGCATAGAATCACAGGATTCTCATTCTTTTCTACCAGGAATCTATGGACTACCTGAAACAATTATGCCTACCTCTCCTGCCCCACAATCCAGAAAAGTTTTATTGCCTGAAATAAATTGATCTGATGTTTCTTTCTATATTCTTGACATTTGTAGGCTGCAGAGTTCTCAGCCGCAGCTGCCACGAACTCTGTTAATGACAACATATTGTAGATAAATAAGAAAGATAAGAACTTGACTCTTGTTATGCATTTCTTTCCTAACCTAAGTTTGAAAATCACTCACTTGGTTTAGGAAATCATAGCTTTTAATTTGAATAATTTCTAATTAGGAAATTCTGTTTCTCAAGAACTCCACAGTCTCTACCTGTCTCTATTATTAACGACCATATATTGAGTTCTTCCCAGCTCCAGAATATGTGATACTCTACCCATATTACCTCATTTAATCCTCAAGAGAATTGCATGAGTGTGATAATTCCCATTTCACAGAAGAAGAATCTACAGCAAAAGAGACTTCATGTCTTACTTGTGATTGAATAGCTGAGACTTGGTTCTCTTAGCTGTAAAGCACATGTTCCCAACCACCAATGTAGCACCCTCTCTCTACTTCTGCCACTTGACTCTCAATGCTTTAATTAAGAAGATGTAAATGTATACTCATAATTTCCCTATAAAACACTTTCATGCTTCTTGACAAAGTTTGTGTGTATTTACTTTTATTTTTTATTTAGCTTTCTAATATAATGATTAGAGAACTGGGCTCATTAACATTCATTTAGATGAAACTGGTTAGAAATTATCTTGAGTTAAAATTATTGAATTTGAAGTTAAAAACCGTGTGCCCTTTCTTTATTTCACTTTGCATTTTGTAGAGTTGATACAGTTTCACATAAATTAAGGAAAAGCCTGGAGTCCCACCCACAGTGCTGACAGAGGGAAGACAGAAGAATGGCCCCTGTCCCTTTGCATTATCACAGCTGCCTTTGAACTTGTTTTTTTTAGGCATGTTGACAAAGCCCAGACATTGTTAGGGGCTTTCTCTGTCCAGACCTGCAGACTGCAGAGGTCTACTGAGAATAGACCATTTTTGTTACAAAAGGAAGACTTTTCACACTCCTTAAATCTCTTAACAGACACGTAGACCACTTACATAAATGCCTTGCCAAAGAGGACTCATTAATCCCACTTTTGAAAAATGTTTTTAAAAAATTGAATGCAGGCAATTCTGTGTAGATACGATGCCTAATATTCCTATAGAGTAGGCAGTAGTTAGTAAGTTGGTCATTGAGAATTCTGCTTGTATGTCTAGTAGTAAGAAAAATTAACTGTAAGATTAAAGACCATGTTTCTCACACACACAACAAAAGTGCTCTTGTTTAAATATGGATTGAAGAACTCTTCTCCTGGGCTATTTTTGTAGGTATGATATTTCCTAGGGATTCCAGAGCTATCTTCCCCATTCTCTAAAACACAGAGAGATTTTAATGCCTCCTACATATCAACACGTCCAAAGTTAAATATCAGATTTTGTCCCAAACCGGCAACTTTTCTTACATTCTGTATTCATCATATAAACCACCATTCTTCAAAAATATAAGCTATTTTTAATTACCCATAAATGTTCTTTTTTATCTTCAATCAGTTCTTCCTCTCAAATTACACTTGTTTTCCTAATACGTGCCCTACACTGCTATATGGCTATTTGGAGGGCTGTACCCATGAAAAAAATGAACAGATTTCCAAACTGCCTACCTAATTGAACACGCTGTGGTTAAGGGAGTGAGACATTCAAGAAATAAAATATGTAGACTAGAGCGTTTATAGACCTCGATGAGTCATGACCTGCATGTCAAGATTTCCCAGTGGTAACTGCTATAAAATAGGCAAAAAGAGTGAATTTGTTCGTTGGTCCCAAGGCAGGTGGTAGTAGTGAGGCATGTACTTTGGGGAGGAAAAAGGGGGAGTGATCTTGAGCTGCCTACAGACCTTCAGTGTCATTTTCAGACTCGCCAAAAGTGCCTTGTGAAGCCAGTGATTTGAACCTATAACTGATGTATCCGGAGCAAGTGGAGGCCAAAGACTCCTTTACAACTTCAACAGACAGAGGCGAGGCATGACAGTCAGGGACCGGGGACAGGGCATATCTCCTCATATTTCATACTCACTAACTCCTTTAATTCTACGTCTCTTACAACTACTTTACAACCCCAATGTATAGGTTCAGAAAACTGCCTCCTAGTTGCTTTTTCAGACTTCAATCTAAGATGGGGTAACTATGTCAATCATAGAATATCCTAGTTCATTGAAACTGTCTGTCGCTTCTTTGTATAACCTATTAGATTATAAGATCTTCAATGCAAGAATGGCGTGTTACTCAATTTTTTATTCTGTGTGCCTTGACTTAGAATAAAAGAAATTAATTATTTGTTTTACTTACCTTCTAGAATAGGCAATAGCACGGCCCTAGAATTTTCAGCAGTTATACCTCCTATTCTATTATTCCACATAAACCATATTCCAAACATACTGAAATGACTTCTGTTCCTCAAACACTATCAGATATGTGTTTTCAGCTCTGTATTTTGCTAAGTTCTTCTCTGAGCCTGGCACATCATCCTTTTCACTTCTAATATACCATTCTTATTTATTATTCTAAACCAATACCAACAATATTTTTCTTATTGTGGCTTTCTTAATATCTATTCCATTCACATATGTAATTAACCATTTTCTCCTCAGGATTCCCACAGACTGATGTTTGAGAACTTATTCCATCATATTGTAATTGTAATTAGTTGTTTATATAATCATTGCATGTGGAGAAGCACTGTTTCCTATTTATCAGCAAATCTGTTTTCTTCCCTGTTTATCCTAGGTCTCAGAGGAATCAGTCCATTTTAAGATAGACAGGACTAGTGAAATTTCAGGAAAGAAAGTGAGGAAATAGCAGGGTTAGGACTTGTTGGACTATCTTACAGCTAAATAGGATCTCTGTTGAATTTCCCCCTTTCAACATTCTGAAGGATTTAGAGAGAAGAAGGTACCATTGGAGAAAATTTTGAATAAAGTTTGATCTCTGACTCAGGCATGTAGAGAGTTCTTTTTTCCTTCCATTGTTACTTAAGTTAAATTTTAAAAATATATTAGTTTCTTTCCAACAATAGAGTCAAGGGCATCCATGGATTACAAAGAGAATATGGAAGAAAAAAGTGAATATTCTGATAGGTAATAATTTTAAGATTTATTTCATGGGGAAAAATATAGACTGAGTTAAAAAATTAAATAGTTACTTTTTGAATTTTCATTAGTAGACATTACATTTTGTTATTCATTTACATATGGTCTCAAATAAGTTAATAAAAATCTAATAAAATATAAAGATATCCAAGGTAAGTGGCTTCCTTCCAGAAAGTCTATTATTTTCATTAAAAAAGAGCATTATACTACTGCATACATAGAGAGAAATACATTCCAAAATAGAACAGTTATATAATCTGACTTTCGTACCCATAGCAACATATAAGAAAAACTGCCAGTTTCTTAGATGAAGCCAGAATCTATAGTGACGCTCCTAAAATATTCTAGTTAGATCTGTCCCCCAAATTAAACCAGCTAAATATTTTATGAAACTTTTGTTGTTATTGTCATTGTTCTCAATGTTTGCTAGGTAAAACAAGACGTTATAACAATGACATTGCAAATACTTCAAAAATCTCTGCTAGCAGAGCTTAATAATTCCCCATTCCTGTCAAAAATACCCTGCACTTTCAATTTCCTCCACTGTTTCTTCCACAGGTTCTGTTCTTCCTTTACCCAATTCTACATTCCCTAATCCATGCTATTGACTTACTATGCATCAGAATTAAAAGCCAGTTAGCACTTTCTGAATAATTACTATATGCTAGATATCAATATGCCATATTATCTGGTGGAAATGCTTTGGTGGGCAAATTTAAAACAGAGACTTTGATTCCATTCTCCTTGTCCATTCTTAAAGTTCCAAATTAAAATATTTTTATGACAAGATTTTAATGATCAGCACAAAATTACTTCTAGTTTGTTATAAACCTTATACCAGCAATGGTAAACTCACATAACTGAAGACAGTAATATAAATGTGTACGAGAGACTATATTTAAAGTGACGAGAAATTATAGGGAGTATAGAAAACTAGAGGGTATGTGCTTCATACCCAGCACTGAAACTTAAATATGTCATTATTTTTCAGCCATTATATAGGTTATAACAAAGGCTAATAAATTCTCACTTTTTAATGAGAGTTTATGTTCATTATTATTATAAGGCAATATAAGATTTTTAATGAAATGTTTTACTTTAGAATAGTATTAGATTTGCAGAAATGTTTTACGAGCACAGATTTCCTGTATTAACCTGCCAAGTTTACTATTGTTAACATCTTACATTAGTATTTATTAAAAGTAATGAACTGTTTTACTTAATGTTAACTAAATCACATAATTTATTCATATTTCCTTAGTTCTAAGATTCGATAACAATACCACATTCAGTTGGCATGTCTCCTTAGACCCCTCCAGACTAAGATTATTTCTCAGTTGATTTGTATTGCTGTCAGGTCATTTATATCCTTCTGCTTTTCTGCTTGTCTATCAATTCCTGATAAAGAGAGGTTGAACTTCACAACTATAATAATGTCTGGTTTTCATTTCAGTCCTATTAGTTTGCCTCACATATTTTAACATTCTGTTGTTATGTGCTGTAGTACATTCAATAGTGACCCCCAAAAGTTATGTCCATGCCATGTAACCTGTGAATGTGACATTATTTGGGAAAAGGGTCTTTCAGATGTAATTAAATTAAGGATCCAAAATGAGTTCATCCTGAATTATCCAGATGAATCCTAGATTCAAAGACAAAAGTGTTTTTGTAAGACACAAGAAGAAATGCATGGAAAAGAGGGAGAAAAACATGTGAAAACAGGAGGAGAGAATGAAGTTAAACAGCCACAAGGTAAGGAATACCTAGAGCGACAAGAAACTGAAAGAGGCAAGGAAGTATTCTCCCCTAGAAGCTTTAGAGGGACTTGGCTCTGCTTACATCTTGATATCAGACATCTACAAGAGACTATATTCCTGTTTTCTGCCTTCCACTTTGTAGTAATTTGAAAGTCAGCCACAGGTGCATACACATTTAGAATTGTTACAGCATAGAAACTGGTCAATTTATCATTATGTAATGCTCCTGTCTGTCCTTGATAACATTCCTTGTTCAGCAGTTGGCTTTGTCTAAAATTAATATAGATATTCCAGTTTTCTTCTGATTAGTGTTAGCATGGTATGTCTTACCCTTTGTCTTTAACCTATATGAATCTTTACATTGAAAGAGAGATTCCTGTAGAGAGTATATGTTTTGACCTGTGTGCTTTTATCCCATCTGATGTATTTTAACTGGTGTATTTAGACCACTAACATTATAAGTAATTATTGATACATTTAGATTAAAATCTACAATTCTTGTAAATATTTTCTGTTTATTGCATTTGTTCTTTGCCTCATCCCCCTCTTCTTTTTCTAGGTCCTCTAGTTTTAACTGAGCATTTTATATTTCCATTTGATGTCCATTCGTGGCATCTCATTTTTTACTTATTTGTGTAACTTTTTGGTGGTTGCTCTATGGTCTACAATATGTCTTTTAAAATAACCTAAAACTATCTTTAAATAATGTTGTACTGCTTTACACATAGTAAAGCAGTACAACATTAAAATGGAGTATTTCCAATTTCTCCCTCCTGTCTCCTGTGATATTATTGTCATTCATTTCATTTATCCACGTTTTAATCACCCAGTACATATTTTTTTTTAATTTTGCTTTCGTCAAACAGCTGTCTTTTACATCAACCAAGAATAATAAAAATAATAATTTTACTTCATTTCTTTATTATCTGATGTCTTCCTTTCCTTATGTATAGCCAAGTTTCTAAGTTGTATCATTTTAATTTTTTTTTTACTTTTTTTTAAAATAAAACTATAGTTCACATATAACATTATATTAGTACACATTTTCACTCTTAAAGAACTTTTAACGTTTCTTGTAGGGTGGATCAACTGGCAATGAATTCCTTCAGATTTTGTTTGTCTAAGAAAGTCTTTACTTCTCTTTCACTTTTGAAGAATAGTTTCATTGAATGTAGAACTTTAGTTTGGTCATTTTTCTTTTCAACAAATTAAATATTTTAATCCAACCTCCTTTTGCTTACTTGGTTTCTACTAAAATTAATTCTTATTATTATTCCTCTACAGGTGAAGTGTTCCCTCCACCCCCATCTTGCTTTCAAGTTGATTTTTTTGTCTTTATTCTCTTTAGTTTCAATATAATTTGCCTAGGTGTCTGTTTGCTTGTTTGAAGCTGGAGGGTAGAGAGGAATTTATCATATTTGTTCTTTGAATTTCCTGGATCTTCTGTCCTTTTCTTTCTTTCTTTTCTTTAGGTATTCCAGTGATATGTGTTATACCTTTCGATACTGTCTCGCTGTTCTTAGATATTCCGACTTTTTGTTGTTTTATCCCATTCTCTTTGAGTTTCAGTTTTGAAAATTTCTATTGACCTATCTTCAAGGTCACTGATTCTTTCCTTAGATATGCTGAATATACTGATGAGCTTGTTGAATGCATTTTTCAATTATGTTACTGTTTTTTAAATTATTATTTCTAGCATTTTTTATTCTTTCTTGTTTCCATATCTTTTCTGATAGTAGTCATCTGATTTTGTATGCTGTATTTTTTCCCCATTAGAACCCTTAATATATTAGTCATAATTATTTTAAATTTCTTTTCTGATAATTTCAACATCTGTTCCATATCTGAGTCTTGTCATTACTATACTTGCTTTGCTCTTTAGACTGTTTTTTCTTGCTATTTGTCATGGCTTGTAATTTTTTTTCTTTAAAGTTGGACACGTTGTATGGGTAATAGGTTCTGAGGAGTTTAGTGTTAATCGGGTTAGGAGTTTGCCTGTTTTTAATGTCTTTGTATCTATAATTATCAAAGGCTTCAAATCCCTCTTGTTTTTGTGTTCTCTTTTGGCTTTGAGCTTACCTTTGAACTGCTACTCAGAGAGGATCTATGACTTACAGTTGTAATTCCTTAGTATTATTATACTAGTGGCTCATTGGTATCATGGTACAGTGTGGAGAGAAAAATTCTATAATCTTTCGATTAAGTCTCAGTCTGTTAGTAAGCCAGCGTGTCAGAGGTATGGCCTTCATGAATATTTTAGTCTTTCTTTCAAGGTCATAGTTATTCTTGTTGTGGTTTTGTTTTTGTTCTCTGCTTCCTTATCCCTTTTCTCTCTTCAGTTTTGATAATCTATTTTCTTGAGGCCATTTCCCCTATGTAGACAAATTCCCTTCCTCCAGCTGGAGATAAAGTTCATAATTGTACTCTGGAAAATTCTAGATACTAAGTTTCAGTTACAGAGAAGAGTCTGTGTGAGTTTCATGGTGACACAACTTTCTTCCACCAAGGACAGGAGGAAATTTTTCTCAGATCCTCATAGTTGGAACCTGGTGAGCATACTCTAGTGAAAGCATGTAAAAAATGTGTGGATTCTTTTATGACCGAGGGTCCCTGGAATTTATTACTCTTATGCTAATCTGCACCCAAACTTCAGCACTTCATCAAAATTACCACTTAACTATTCTTAACAGTTTATGGTATCCAACAGCTTTCACCCCAAGTAGGATTGATTTCAGCTATGTCTCTTTGCATGTACTTCTCTCTTCAGATTTCTAGAGATGCACTTTACCCTGTAATATCAGTTCTCTAATAAGTCTAAGTCATTGGTTTTTAGTTTGTCCAGGTTTTTCTTTTTTTGAGAATGGGAGTGATGACCAGGCTATTCATATGTTGAATATGAAACTAAATGCCCTAGGTCATCAATTTTTGATTGAAATATTTTTACCATCTGAGCCCTGAACGATTTTATCATATATGTTTCTTTTATCAAATAGCAAAGGAATGGGAATGTTGGAAAAAACAAACAATCTTATGAATATAAAACATGAAATAGAGCTTAACTTCAATGCCAATGTGGAGGAAATAGAATTTGAAAATATATCTATACCTTATAATGTAGTAGAGTTTCAAAAATCAATAAATACAACTGGAATATATAGAAAACACAAACAAAAAAAAGCTCCTTTATTTAATCTGTAATTAATCTCTTCTTCCTTAACTTGATACTTACTGGTTAATTGAAAAGATAATCATTTCATTTAGTCCAATTTGATAAACGTAATCTGCTGAAGTAGTTTAAATATCTCCTCTAGGCAAAATTATCACATGGTTAAAATTTGCCTGTATTTCTCTAAGCCTCTGATGCTTTTCCCAAGATGACATCCAGATTTCTAATGGAAAAGATACGGTTTATGAAACCTCATAATTTATTTTTAGAGTGAGAGGAACAAGGTTTGACACTCAGCTCAGTTGCCTTATTAGTTGAAGAGTGGTCACCTGACCACTCTTGAGACTTAGTTTTTTTAATCTATGAATTGACTCTAGAAAACTGAAGGTGATAATAACCACTTTACAGAGTTCTAATGCTAACCAAATGAGTTAAAACTTTTAAGTGTGTAGAGAGCTACAGATATGTAAGACAGTAAAGAATTACTTTGCAAATGTTTAACATTTTAGAGAGTTCAGTTACATACTGGTGAGGATTGAAGAACAGGCTGCATCTAAATATTTTTAAAGTTTTACAAAAATACTTTAAAAGCAATTTTTTATAAAATATTAAAGATCTTCCTATGAATGCAAGCTAACCTAGCTTTTACGCAAATAAAGATTTTGCCATTGCAATGATGATTTCACATTCACAAAAGAAGTCCTTAAAGCATCACCTTCATCAAACAGAAATGTCATCAGTTCCTGGTTGTTTTCTACAGATTTTATCTTTCATCATATTAAATACTGTCATAGAAAATATGACAGAAACATACCTACCACATCAGCTCATAGATTATCAGGAAAGCCTTTCTCGAAAAAATGGCTCCTCTCACAAATTCCTGCCACAGAATCTCATATAACAACATTTAAAGATAAGTACCTATAGTTCCTTTGTAGCAATAATGAAAACTAGAATTGTGTGCTCCAATAGAATTAATGTTGCTTAATGATCCTTCTCTTTGTATAGCATGTGCTTTTCTCTTTAAACCCTGGGCTACTTTGGAGAGCATATTTTTTGTGCAAATTAGTTGGGGATCAACTATCATCATCCTGTTCCTAAACAGCTAAAACAAAACAAAACAAACAAACAAACAAGCAAACAAAAAACTAGAAACAAGGAATGTTCAAAGGCAGAGACAAGAGAAGGGAAATTGAGGAGGACACACAGCTTGGAACTAATAACCAATTCGCTTCATGCAGTGACTTAAATTTTCAAAAGTCAGTTCATAATTCAATGCTCAACTCACTTTTGGATGCCACAAATTTGGTCTAAGACAAATTTATAGGATGGATAATTTCCCAGATATTAGAATTAAATGATCCGTTGAGGCTTACAGAAAGAAAACAAGGTTTCAAAAAAAGAAATAACAACATAAAACATTTTTAAATGAAGGTGGTGGTGGCAAAGGGAAACTATAAATATGATCAGACTGGAAGCAGGATATCATAGGGAAACAGCTTATATAGAATTAGAAGATTTTGAGAGATAATATGTCAACAATGCACTGTCACAAGCTTATATAATTGAACTTGGGGGCGGGGGCTCTGGTATTCATAGTTACCCTGACAGAATGGAGGAAAGCCAAAAAAGATAAGCTATCTTCAGGCTTATCCTCAAAGAATCTAAAATGGATCAGATAGATACCAGTAAACTTAGTTAGAAATTACCCGTGAAATATGTTGGCCACTTCAAATTTTTAAATGAAACTCAAGAAAAATTATTGGCAATGTCATATGGATGAGTAAGCATAGCAAAGTCACAAACACATCTCACTCTCACCGGTGGGTCTGGTAATTCCCATTTTGTTGATATTGGAGTAGCGTTGGCAATAAGCTGTTGTTTTATAAATTTAAGGAATTTCATGGGTCATAACACTGGTTCCAAAAAACAAATAAATAAATGGAGAAATAGAGAGATCAACAGTGAACATTCTTTTCTTTAACTGAGGTAAAATCGATATATGACATTATATTAAGTCCCAGGTGTACAAGATTATAAATTTTCCATCTGTACATACTAGAAAGTGATCACTACCAAAAGTCTAGTTCACTTTCCTCACCATACAGTTGACCCCATTCACACATTTCACCCAGTCCTCAATCCCTTTCCCTTCTGGTAACCACCAATCTGTTCTCCGTAATCTGAGTTCCTTTTTTTTGTTGTTGCTTTCTTTGTTCATTTTTTTTGGTCTATTTTAGATTTCACATATGAGTTAAGTCATAGATATTTGTCATTCTTCATCTGACTTATTTCATTTAGCATGATACCCTCAAGATCCATCCATCTTGTCACAAGTGGCAAGATTTCCTACTCTTTAGTGGCTGAATAATATTTCTCTCTATATATTTATCTATCTTCTTTATCCATTCATCCATCAAAGGACACCTAGGTTGTTTCCATATCTTAGCTTTTATAAAGAATACTGCAATGAAATAGAGACACATTTTTTTTATTAGTGTTATCATATTCTTCAGATAAATACTCATAAGTTAAATAGTTGGGTCATATGGTAGGTCTATTCATAATTTTTTGAGGAATCTCTATGTTGTTTTCCACAGTGGCTGCACCAATTTACATTCTGATCAACAGTGTACAAAGATTCCTTTTTCTCCACATCCTCTCCAACATTTATTTCTTGTCTTTTTGATAACAGACATTCTAATAAGTGTGACTTGATAGCTCACTGTGGTTTTGATTTGCATTTCCAGAATGTTAGTGATAATGAAAATTTTTTTCATGTGACTGTTTGCCATCTGTATGCCTTCTTTGTAAAAATGTCTATTCATATCCTCTGCCCATTTAATCTGTTTTTTTCTTTTTTTTTGCTGTTGAGTTGTATGAGTTCTTCACATATTTTAAATATTAACCCCTTATCAGATATATGATTTGCAAATATCGTCCCTCATTTAGTGAGTTGCCTTTTCATTTTAATGATGTTTCCTTCACTGCACAGAGACTTTGTTTGATGTAGTCCCATTTGTTTATTTTTGCTTTTGTTTCCTTTGCCCTTGGAGTCATAGCCACAAAAATAGAACTAAGACCAGTATTGAGGAGCTTACTACCTATGTTTTCCTTTAGGAATTTTATAGTTTCAGGTCTTATGTTCAAGTATTTAATCCATTTTGAGTTAATTTTTGTGTATGGTATAAGAGAGTGGTCAAATTTCATTCTGTTGCATGTATCTGTCCAGTTTTCCCAACACCATTTATTGAAGAAACTGTCCTTTCTCTTGGCTCTTTTGTCATAAATTAATTATTCATATATGTATGGATTTATTTCTGGGCTTTCAATTTTGTTCCATTGATCTGTGTAGGAGATATTCATGCAAGGCCCTGAAGCACAATCTCTCCTTGCTATCAGGTCTTGGCACTTAAGGGGAGCCTGTCTGTGGGCTGTATGTGCCTGTCTGTTGTGGTGGGCCAAAGCTTCAGCATGCAGGTGGGAGAACTCATGCCTAGCTTAGCTTTGTGGTGCATGACTGTGGTTGTGCAGATGTAATGGTAGGTAGGACTCTTGCCTGGCATGGCTCTAGCCCAGCATGTGACCCCAAAGCTTGAGGAGTGTGCCATGTGTGTGTGTGGCGTGGAGGGGCTGGGTTCTGGTGAGACACTCCCACTGGGTCTAGCAGGTTAGATGGAGAGTTCCATAATGGCACCCTCAGTGCTGGCATGAGCACTGTACAGTGAGATTAAAAAAATAGTGCCCATCAAGAGAAGAAAAAGAGAGTAGGTGGGGGAGAAAGAAGAGAGAGAGAGCGCACGCAAACATGAGCATGTGCGATGAGTAATAGCTGTGGACCTTACAGTTGCTGCTTACTGCCCTGGTGTGTGTGAGGGGGAGAGAAAGATGGAGGGAGAGAGTTCATGCTAGCATGAGAGAGCAAGTGAGCAAGCAAATAGAAAAGAGGTGGAGAGGAGGGGAATAAGGAAGAGGAGGAAAGGAGAGAAGGCAGGAAGAAGGCAAGAGACATTACAAACATGCTGTGCTGTATGAGAAAAACCAAACGGGTGGCCCAGAGGGGCACAGGCTAGGGCTAAACTTGGCCTGTAGCTGAACCCCTCTCAGGAATGTGGCACTGGACACCTACTATATAGAGCCATGCTAATAAGACCGGGAGACTTAGGAGCTGTATTTAGTACATAGAAACAGACACAGAAAGCCAGCCAAAATGAGAAGACAAAGAAGCAGAAACCATATCAGAGAACAGAATAGAGATACAGGAATAATGGAGTCAAGCAATCTAACAGATGCAGAGTTCAAAACACTAGTTATAAAGATGCTCAATGAATTTAGGGGAAGAGTAGATTAAGTCAGTGAGAACTTTAACAAAGAAATAGAAAACATAAAAATGGAATGGAAATTATAAAAGAGAACCAGTCAAAAATAAAGAACACTTTATCTGAGATAAAGAGTATATTAGAGGGAATCGACAGAGTGGATAAAGAAGAGGATCGAACCACCAATATAGAGGATGGGGAAGCCAAAGACACTCAATCAGAATGGCAAGATAGAAGAAGCCAAGACTATAATCATAAGTTAAGGAGCTTATGGGACACGATTAAATGTAAAAATATCCATGTCATAGGGGGACCTGAAGGAAAACCAGATGCTAAAGAGCTATTTGAAGAAATAACGATGGAAAACTTCCCTAACCTGATGAAGGAAATGGACATACAATCCCAGGAAGCTCAGAGAGCCCCAAAACACAGGAACCCAAAGAGGCCCACACAAAGACACATCAAAATTAAAATGCCAAAAGTTAAATACAAAGAGAGAATCTTAAAAGCAGCAAGAGAAAAGCAGTTAATTACCTATAAGGGAGCAGCCATAAGACTGGCAGATGGGTTCTCAAAAGAAACTTTGCAGGACAGAAGGGCTTGGCACAAAATATTCAATGTGATGAAAACCCAAGACCTACAACCAAGACTACTTTATCTATCAAAGCTATCATTTAGAGTTGAAAGACAGATAAAGAGCTTCTCAGACGAAAATAAGCTAAAGGAATTTATCAAAACCAAGCCAGTATTATAGGAAATGTTGGAGGGACTTCTTTAAGAAGAAAAAACATGTATCAAAAATATGAATAGAGAATGGTAATAACTACATTCCTATCAACATGTACTTCAAATGGAAAAGAATTAAGTGCTCCAACCAAAAGATAGAGTGGCTAAGAAATGGACAAGAAAACAAGACCCCTACATATGCTGCATACAAGAGACTCATTTCAGAGTAAAAGACACACAGAGACTAAAAGGAAAGGGATGGGAAAAGATGTTGCCTTGATGGACCCAGAGGGTATTGCACTGAATGAAATAAGTCAGATAAAGACAAATATCACATGATTTCACATACATGTGGAATCTAAAGAACAAAGTAAACAACAACAACAACAAAAATTGAAATAAACTCATAGATACAGAGAATATTTTGAGGGCTACTAGATGGGAGGGAGTTGGGGGAATGGCCAAAAAGGGCAAAGAGATTAAGAAGTACAAATGGATAGATAGTCATAAAATTGACATGGAGATATATAGGATAAGGAAATAGTTAACAATGTTGTAATAAATATGTAAGGGGGAAGAGGGGTACACGATTTAGTGGGGTGATCACTTTGTGTGTTATATAGATCTCTAATCACTATGCTGTATGACTGAAATTAATACATTATTGAATGCCAGCACTTATTGAAAAAAACTCATTGAACTGTACAATATAAATACGAGCAACTAATTTATTTCAATAAAGCCGGGAAAAAAGAAAAAAAAAACAAAAAGGTTCCCATCAGTGCTTTTGTCCCTTGAGAGAGTCTCAACTGTTTTCTGTCTCTCTGGAAGATCCTTTAAAATTAGTAAGTGGGTCTCCTTCATATATGGTCAAGGTGCTTTTCAACTGGTATTTTTGCACTGGGTCTCAAGTGAGTGGTTCTATGCATGAGCCCTTTAAAAGCAGGTTCTCCATTCCTTTTAGTTCTATGGTTTTTCTAGATATAATCCTCATTTTAAAATCCAGGCATTTTGAGGACACACCTCTCCTGTGGAGGATCTCAGGGTTAGGATTCTTATGGCCCCACTCCTCAGGGAAAAGTTTCATATTTGTGTAATCCCTCCCAGTTGCCTGGAGTGGATTTTGTCTGTTTGTTTATTTGTGTGTGAGACTCAGTCTCTGACTCTCCTACTCATCTAAATGCTGCCCTTTTATCTTTTGCTGTGGAGTCTCTGTATATTTAGTTTCCAGAGGAAATCATTCCACATGTAGTTATAGATTTGTTGTGTCCACGTGTTCAGGATCTTTCTATACAGCTCTTAATATCTTAAATCCCTCTCTTTGAAATTTCCATTTTAATAGCAAAGACTATGGTTGACAAATTCAAACAAGCATCCTGCTATTAAATAAATATTTGTTCTTTTCATATGAACATGATATATATCCTAAATTATTAATAAGATGCAGTTATGAATCCAGGCACAACATTTTATCCTGGCACCATTTGTGGCACATTTCAAGAAGGCTGGCCAAGAATACTGCATAGTCTATGACTTCAACAGGTACTCACTCAAGGACTGCAGTTAGTTCCCATGGCCTTGGTCAAGCAATTGAGCTAACCTAACACATAATCCCCAATAAAATATAAACAAATGTCATGTGGATATCTGATCAGAAATACCTGAAGAATCTTTGAATTTTTGTATTTCTTGAAGAATGGTCTGAATCTATTGAGTCAAACTAGAGAAAAGTGAAAATCTTACATTTAGTTCTCAACACCAATTATGTAAGTATGAGGTGAAGAGTTCAGAGCTAAGCACAAAAAAGAAAGGAGAGGGGGAGAGAGAGAGAGAGAGAGAAAGGAGAGAGTGGTGGTAGGCAGTGGTGAGAGAGAGAAAATTTAGGGCATTTAGTTGGTATAAGCTGCTAAACAAACAACTATGTGAGATACTTGCCCAGATTCAAATAAAGTTGGATGATCGTTGGAAGCATCAATCCCTAAAACAATGAATGTCATTTTTCAGAATGAGAAACAGAGGCATATAATTTAAGTAACTTGTCCCAAATTTCAAATTTATTAATATAACTGAAAATAAAGCCAGATCTGCCCCCAATTCTGTGTGTTGTTCCCTTTTCCTGAATTCCTTCATTCACTCTAATGAGGGAATACAAAACCATGATACATGAGAAATAAATGATTAGAAGAACTGTAGATGTTTCTCCTAGGGATTAGGAGACAGGGAAAAAAGTGAGGATTTGGAAAAGTCATAATCCTATGATTCAAATATCTGATAATCCATTAATAACACAGAAGATAATAAAAGAGTAAATGGATAGAATTTGGGATAGCAAGGTATGTATTGAGCTAGAAAATCTTAATAAATGAATGGTCTGCCTAGGTAGTAATGGGTTTTGTGACAGGGAAGGTGCTGAGGTAGAGTATAAATACTTGCTATTACAAAGGACTTTAAATATTGTGACATGGCCATACTAGATGATATTAAACTCTAACCCTTAGAGTTTTTATGAGTCTATACTTTGGAAGCATATATATATAAAATATAGGAAAATTGCTGGACTAGTCTTCCAGGACTTTGGTTCTGGCTCCTTTTATTGATCCAAGTTAACAGAAGAATGCCTACCAAGGGATAAAGGAATGAGAGAACGAAGGAAAGAATCCCTGTTCCCGTTAGCAGTATAACTTTGATTTCAGTATTACATAACACCATTGTCCATGATGCTTGGTTTTCCAAGAGATTCTCAGTAATATGATTTAGGTAAGTGCATTGTGTTACTCACCTCAATACCTGTTTGATGTCCTGTTTCCCCTGAGGACCAAATAACAGCTTATCATTGGTCTAATAATACTGTGCTCTGAGGTCCCCTGCCTCTGCTTCCCTTCATTACTGATTGGCTGCATGACCTTGATCAAGTTACAACTGTCTCATGGGTGTGCTAAGCAGCACTAGCAGTCTTTCAATCTAATTTACTGTAGGAATAAAGTAACTCAGGAATGATCTATAGAGCGATGACAATGCACAGGAGACTTGCTGAACTCTAGAGCATGGTGTTTGCATCAGAAGAGATATCCAGGTCAATGATTTAACATCCAACTCAGAAAATAAAATAATGCAAATATTTATTTTATTGCGTATATATCAGATATTTTAAACATGTATTGCAGAGAGCTGAGTGGTTATTAGGACTCATATGGGTTCTTTTCATGGTCTTTGATCATGGAAACATCTCACATAGATGTAGTAATATTAGTAGGGTCCTGGAGTTCTGATGAGGGTATTTTCCAGAGTAGAATAAGGTAAAGTAATAATAGTTCTATACCAGGCACTATCATAGGCTATTTGTACGTGTTATTACTTATAATTCTCATGAAGACCGTAAAATCTGTATACTATTATCCCCATTGTACGTATGGGAGAAATTTCATCAGTGATAGATGATGATTTGCTTCAATTCAGCTCTTGTTAATTATGCTATTTAGGGCACATGGCTTAAACTTCATTTAAGATGTAATTGTTAAAATAAAATGTGCGCAATAGCAATACATGCATTTTATTTTATGTATTTTGATACACAAAATGTATAAGATAGTAAGCATATTATAATAATGATAGCAAAGAATTGTTACATAGTGAAACACCATGATAACATAACCTGCAAGAAGGCAAATTTGGATAAAATGTGATTTTCAATTGACGATCCTCTTTCCCTCATCTAACCTAAGTTCTCAAATGGATGCAGCCTAGTTCTTATAATGGATGGGAATGGGGTTAGGGTAAAGGAATTAGAAGGGAGGAAATAGTTAAAATATGAGAAGAGGGGAAAGTTAGTCTGCTAACTACTAGAAAGTACCCTATCTCAGGAAGCAAGGAGGCAAATTATGGGTCCCTGTGTAATCGGTAATCTTTTCATTTAGTCTCCCCCAAAAGAATCAGGAAAACAAATGTCAATTAACCAAAAATTTCCTGAAAGTCCTAGACAGCCATAAGACTCAGAATCATTCCCATAATTATTTAAGCTATAGCTAAAAAACACCACCAAAATACACTAAACAGCAGCTGAAATTGAGACATATTTAGACCACTACAGCTACCCTGGAATTCCCAGTTGTCAGCTGTGCAGATTGACTGCACTTATTTCCTTAACCTCCTTATACTCAATCCTTCATTTTACTTGACTGAGATTTGGGGGGCCAAATCTATCAAATATGACAGTGTTTTTCTTTAATAATAACCACAAACATATACTGATTATCTATGCCTATCACTGTCTTAATCACTATCCATGGACTATCTATCTCGTTTAATAATACCAATCCTGTGATATTGGTATCATTATTGTGTACCATTTGTAGATGAGAAAATTGAGGCTAAGCTAAAGCCATACCACAAGGTTACACAAGGTTTCAGTTATCTATTAAGGTAACAAACCACTCCAAATATTAATAACTTAAAAAACATCAGCTATTTTATTTACTCACAATTATCAGTCAGAGATTTGGCTGGACACAGTGGGGGCAACATCATGATGTCTGAGGCCTCAGTTGGGGTACATGGGATAGCTGGGATGAGCCGTATGTCTGGTGTCTGAATTCTGGCTATTATCTGGGTTCCCTGGTATTTCTCCACAGGCTAGTGTGAGATGCTCTGCATGCTGAACTAATGGTTGCAAAAGAAATGATTCCAAAAGATAAGTTCGTTGTGAAAGTATTTACTAAGCCTCTGCTTACATTGTTTGCCAATGTCTCATTGACCACAGGTCACAGGAGAAAGCACTGTCACTATGGGAGAGGACTAAACAAAGTCAAATAGATAAGAAAAATGATACAGGTAGTTAGGGGCAATGAGACTCAATTATAGAACAGCAATTATAGAGACTTGTGTATATATATATCTGTGGGTGGAGAAGATATGTCGAGTAAGACTAGAAGAAAAAAACCATAGAACTACAGAATTTCAAAGAGAAACCATAGATCTAGTCCAGTCCTTTAATTTACATGAAAATAAACTGGGGCCAAATAGGAAAAAGAGCATATCTAAAAACATAGGTCTAATTATTGGCAAACACTAGACTCAGGACACATATCACACCAAAATCCAAAGGAGAAGCTCTTAATACTTTGCAGCATGTGGTAGTACTGAAGAATGTGAGAAGAATTTTTGGGCTGAATGAGGCTCAAGAGGACTGAGAAGAGTCAAAAATAGTGAAGAGTCTAAAAGTCCAGTCCTGAGAAGTTTAAGTTGCCCACTTGAGAACCCATGAGATCAGCAATGTCCTTTGTCCTCTGTCCCTTGCCTGTCCTGGCCATGTTGAAGAGCCATATACCTCTTCCACATTACTGGCCCATGTGATTATTTGGCCTACTTGCATTGTACTGCTCGTCTTCTGTTTTTCTACAGATCTACATCGAGTATCTTGGAGAATAAGGTTCTAGAGAGCAAAATGCTGCTCATATTCAATAGAGTAAAGTAAAATTAAGTATGTGATAAAGGCTTTAGAATTATAAAGATGATGAAACATGGATAGTTCCTTAAATTCACTAAGGGACCAATATTTCTAAATCATCTGTTATATAGCAAATTTTGTACTATTTTTAAATAGAGCTTTTATTTAATCAATTTAAAACTATAAGGTAGTTGTGTTTTTAATCCGTTTTATTTTGCACAAAGGAAACTAAGTGTGAAATGGCTAAATAACTTACCTAGTGGCACAGCTAGGATTTAAAATTTGACCATTATTCTTGAGTCACTCTTTCTTTTATGTAATGAAACCATAATCACAAAGAAAGCTAGGATAACATGTTTAAAACCCCCGGGGTTTGAATGCAGGGTCAGACATTTATCTTGAAAATAATAATAATCTTTCTGAGTGTGTGAGTACTTTCATTTGCAAAATGACAGACTAAGCAAGACTATTTTTAACGTGCACTTCATCTCCAAAACGTTGTTTCTAGCAATCATTGACAATTGGAAACGCAATGTTATTCAGTGCAGCGCCATCTGGTGTTCATTAATGAGATTACCTGATGGTTCTTGCGAAATTAAAAAAAAAAAAAAATCAGTTAACTCCAAAATACACAAGTAATAAATATACACTATTCACCCCATTGTGGATTTAATTTATTTCCTTGTATAATGTTTATAAAATAGGTGTTAAAATATCAAGAATATTACTCTAACTGAATGGTTGTGCAATGCTGCATATGGGGATTGACACTACCTTTACTTACGGACGGGGTCGATTATACCTGCACATTTCATATTCACAATAAAACCAGTAATAGTTCCCATCAAATTTCTATGTAATTAGTGTTAAATACATTTTAATCCCATGTAGCTACATGTATTTGAACAGTAACCAGCACTATTGTATTTGAACTGTGTAATTACACAGTAGATCTCTCAATGGCAGAAAATGTATAATTATGAAGTTCTCCACAATATCAGAAGAAAAAAAAAACCACTACGCAGTGGTGAGGGAAATTACAATGGTATAATGCTGCCTGTGATTCCACATCTCTTAGTTCAGTGCCTACTTAACTTTCTATACAATGTAATTAGGCATGGGGTTGGGTTGGAAGACAAACCATATCTAATATATTAACGGCAATCCTCATTCAGAAATGGCTAAAAAGCATTCCACTAAGTTCATGCCAAATGTTTTTCTTGTACATAACACAAATAATTTCCCACTCCACACGAAGTAACACTATTATATTTTGTGCCTTTTAAAACAAGATTCTAAAAATATTTCCCTAAGTCATTCAAAATACATCCTGGTGATACTATACAGGTTTTTTAGATTCATAAAACATAATGACACAGGGGAGTTAAAGTGAATGAGACATGAGTATGAAGTATGAAGGAATGCAAGTTGAATATGACCTAAATGTTGGATTTTTTGTTTGCTCTTTTAAAAGATGGGAAGCTCTACAGTGACTTTCAAAAGGACATGGCTAAAGAATACGATTTATTTTTTGTAATTCTGTAGCGCTTAAGTATAAAGTCCTTCATTTCAATTTGTTTAAAAATCAATTTAATATCTATGAAATTTGAGAGAGTCTTTACAGCAACTCACAAGAAAACCTTAGTGGAACAGAGGCCTCACATGAACCTTTTAGATGATGTGCTTAAGAAAAACATCTTGGGTAATTTGTGAGCACAGTGTTCAAATCTCAGGAAGTAGCAGTCCCACAATGCTTTGGTTAGAAGGATGAATGTTCTTAAGAAAGTGGAGGAAATAAGATCAAGTTAAAAGCAGTCGTAAAAACTACTTTTAGCCTGGGCGTAGAGGGAATTCATATAACAATCAAAAATTTTCGGATAATTAAAAGTACTAACTAAAGGCAAAAGGCATACAATATAGAAGACTTAGAAAGCATAAACTTTTTGAGATACGGTGGAGAAGAGACATCTTTTCTGAGGAAGTAGGAGTTGAGCAGAAAGCTAAATCATGAGAAGGAGGTAGCTTTTCAGGAGTCCTATGAAGAAAATCCAGGCAGGCGCAAATACAAGTTCAAATTTATTTCATTACCTGGGGCCAAGTAATGAAAAAAAACAGAGAATCTCAAGCAAAATGAATAATATGGTTAGCAGTGACCACTTTAACACCAGGTGTAAAAAATATAAACAAACAAACAAACAAGCAAACCTGGGTGTTCAAACTAGATAAATATCCTGGGTTCAAAAAGGCTAACTGGGAGTTAAACTTGGAAAGAGTGAATGAATCGGAACATCCAAACTATAGATTCAAATCATGTGTGAAAATAGGTCATGTCATAATGGAATGCAATTTATTTCCCTCTATTTCAAAGAAGCTATTAGTTACTCTAATTTAAAATACCTTATGCTAAATAGCAATTCACTTTATCTTTGTATGCCCAAGTTTTGGAGGTGTTTTCTTGCCATTTATTTCTATGCAATTAAATAAGCATTAATAAGATGATGAAAAACTTTTGAAGGTATTGAAAGCTATTTATGGATTAATACACATGATTAGTTTATTATTTTATATTTAATCTAAATGCTTGGACTTTGAATATTAACATGCCCAAGAGAGTTGGTTCTATTTCAAGTCAGGCAAGGAAGATTCTACCATTTCTTCCTATAGAAGTTATGGTCTTTCTTAGCAAGACTGTATTGTATAATGCAATGAGAACTGGTTTGTGAATACTAGCCCTGACTCTGCCATTCATAAGGCATAATAACTTGGCAAAGTCATAGAATCTCTCTAAGCTTATTGCATCATGATATAAAAATAAGACTCCATTACATGGCATCTTTCTTCACAATTTTTTCCAGTCTTCTAATATTCTATGATTATTATACCATCGACTCTTAACATGAGTTTAAACTGTGCAGGTTCACTTATATGTGGATTTTTTTTTTCAAAGTATATAATCATCCCTTTGTATACCTGGGTTTTGCATCTATGGATTTAACCAACTGCTGAGAGAAAAAAAAAAAATTGTATTGGTGGCTGGGACTCTGCAAGTGCAGAGGACCAACTGAATACATTTTTCTAAGCCACTTTATATAAGGGACTTGAACATCTGTGGATTTTTGTATCCCTGGGAGTCCTGGAGCCAATCCCCTGCAGATACCAAGGGACAGCTATAGTTAAGATTTTGGTGGGTCAAAAGTTATACATAGATTTTAGACTGCATGGAGTTCAGCACCCTTCACTCGCAGTTGTTCAAGGGTCAACTGTATTTCTGTTCCATCCTAAAAGACTCTCTGAACACTAACTCATACAGTAGAATTATATTCTTACTATGGAATATCCACATTTTTACTTAAGAATGTATACTTACAATAGATTTTTAAAATGTATATTCTGATGTTTTTCGATCTTAATGAAGTTTGTGACTTTAACATTTTCTCTTCTTTCCACTATACATTTCCCATCATTCTCATGAGAAAATGTTGTTAGTTTCTCATTACACCTGACTTTCTACTTCTTATACCTAATCATCATAGCTCTTTAGCTTTCAGACAATCTCAGGGATCTATTTTCTCAAACAAGTGGAATATATCTCCCTTCTTCTCTCTATTGCTACATTTCCATTTTCAGTAAATAGAGAACTTGTAGGTCAAATTAGCAATCACCATTTAGAAAACTGATTTTTTTAATTAGAAAGGTCTTTACATAATAATTTTTATTGTTTTTTTTCTTTTTTAGGAAAGTTCTGGTGTTTAATTACAATGGACAATTACATGTAAAGAATATATTTTTTAAAGTCAATAAATAATTTTCTATTGCTGTGGCTATTACTAAGAAACCCTAGTATGAACAGTTTTGTTCATTCTGAATTGTAGTATTGGTGGCAAATGTACTTATTTTTCTCAACCTTAGATCATGCTCCATACTCTGAACATAAACTTTTTGAAAATGCCATATAACAGATTATAAAGAAAAGGAAATGGGTTTATTATACCTTCTGATTTTCGATTCAGAAAAAATAGTGAGATATTCAAAGCACTTTTGTGATTAGTAGTAGATTCATGGGTTGAGGAGCAAAATAATGTTTCTGTTTAATAGAGAGGTAGAGAAAATCTATTCATGAACACTTCCCACCCATGATCTTGGGAACACACAGTTCAGTCCGCATTGGAGTATCCTTCTTAGAGAAGACTCTTGTTCCCTGAGGTCCTACTAATCAGAAAGTTAAAAATAAATTTTAATTATGGTTAAGTATGTATAACATAAAATTTACCATTTTAACCATTTTAAGTGTACAGTGGCATTAAGTACATTCACATTATTGTACAATTAACCATCCATCCATCCTCAGACTTTTTTTTCATCTTGCAAAATTGAAACTCTGTACCCATCAAACAATTATTTCCTATGGCAGAAACATTTAACTCTCACCCTTAAGAGTGGCAAATAGACAAACACACATAAAAAACAACCATAGGAGGACAGTTTCTCCTGAGGCTTAACATAGATCTTATTTAGGGGAGAATATAGAATGTAGAATGAGAAGAAGTGCACACTTGAACTTTGTAGTTTAGAATAAAAATCAAGATCAATTTATTCCCTGCCTTCTTGTTGGACACAATTGTATAGAGGAACGGGAAAAGCAGACCATAAAAGCATATGGACTGTGTGTGTCATTTTCTGGCTATAAGTAGCCCAATGTTCCTCTTTACCTTTGTGTACTGGCCTGACGATAACCAGATGGGAAACAAACAAACAAACAAACAAACAAAAAACAGTGAAAAGAGACATATCTCTTCTCCAGGAAGTTGTTTGTTCTTACATGAAGTACATATGTTTAACCTAATTACATAGTGGAAAACTGAAACCTTCTCGAAGTTCTCTTTTTAAAATAAATTGAAAGGGAAGGAGAGCAGAACAAACCAGAAGAAAAGAAAAGAAAAAATAATAATAATGTTTATTAAATACCACTATGTTAGAATATATGTTATCTCCACTATTATCCATGTAGTATCCATATTGTTTTGTAAACTGTGTATTTTTATTCTAACTCTATAGATAGTAAGCTGAAGATCTACGGCTCTTCACTTTGCCCAAGGCTATACATCTGTTAGAGTCAGAATTCAAACTGACTCTATAGTTTTTTCCATTTGCTTTGAGGTCTGGAGAAAGATGGTAGGAGGGACGGTCTTCCAACACTTTCCAACATCTATGGGAGGATTATGTCACTGCTGCATACATGACATCAATTAAACTTGAAGGACATGCTGTTCACTGGCAGAATTAGGTATGAAACAAATTCTTCAAATCTGCTCCAAGCTCCTAATTCTATAAAATTTATGATAATTACCATGCCACTAATGTAAGCATTTTCTATTTTTGTATGCATAAAAAATACGACTGAGTTGACTTTTTCAATATAGTTTATGAAAGTTTTATTATTGAAAACTTGTAGAAACTAGTATATTTGTTGAGGCAAAAATAAATCATCATTGGCTGGTTTGGAGGCTATGCATATTTCATTACCTTAGTACTTGATCTATTTGCTCTTCACTGTGCTAGATAATCCAACTCTCTTGGCAACACCCTGGGGAAAAAATGATATGTCATAGGAGTTGTGTGTATATGTGTGTTTGTGGTAGATGATGGAGGTAAGAACTGAAACGGACTTGGAGAAAAGCCTGTCTTCCCAGAGAGAATTAAGACTATTTGATTCTTGACCATGAAATTTCCCTCCAGATGAAGAGAACATTTACATACAAGGTTGCAAGAAACTTGCCTGGATAACAGCCAATGATTTTGGGATGAGACACATCTCTGAGACATTAAGTCAGACCAAATGTATTCTTTTCATGGAAGAACAGGAAGGAAAGAAAATCAGATGGTCTGGTTTCAATTTTGGTAAGATGTTCTTTAGGGTTTTTTTTGGTGGGGGGAGGTGCTATAAGAAAACTTAGATTTAAGATAAAATATCTATCACTGACAGAGAATTTAAAGGTAAATCCCTTTCTAAGAAAAAGATGAAACATATGTTATTATAGAGTAAATGCTGAGCTAAGCATAAATATATGAGGTTTTTATTCCAACCACAGATTTTTTAAAGAAATGCCATTTTGTACGTTGTAGACACATACTAGTAGAGGCTTTTAACCGAAAGCCCTAGATTTATCCATTGTAATTTTTCAAGTAAACTTACTAAATGTTTATTATTTTTATCTAACTTGAATAAAAGTGGAAATTAGATGGTTTCAATGAACTCTTGAGCTATCAAAGGAAATCGATGGTGTCATACCAAATGCGTAATGTCATCTTCCAATAGGAAAGCCATTTTAAGGCCAGACCATAGACAGAATTTCTATCATTTTTCCAATGAGAGAATAGCTTAATATTGTCCTCTTATTTTATTGATAAAAAGTATATATATTTAAAGTGTATATGATAATTTGATATACACATACATACATAGTGAAATTACTATAGTCTAGCTAATTAACATATCTTCCTTTTAATTTTGATGATGATGGCACCTGAAATCTGCACTCTTAACAAATTTCCAATATTCAATACAGTATTGTTAATAATAGTCATTATGCTGTACGGGAATACCTCTTTTTATTGTGCTTTATTTTATCTGCAGATATTGCACTTTTTACAAATGAAGGTTTGTGGCAACCCTGCATTCATCAAGCCTATTGGTGCCATTTTCCTCACAGGTTCAGATGATGGTTAGCATTCTTTAGCAATAAAGTATTTTTAAATTAAGGTATGTGCATTGTTTTTTAGATATAATGTTATTGCACACTTAATAGACCTCAATATAGTGTAAACATAACTTTTATATGCACTAGAAAACCAAAACATTTGTGTGACTAGCTTTATTGGGACATTTGCTTTATTATGGTGGTCTGGAACCAAACTTGCAATATCTCTGAGATATTCTTGCACATTAGATCTCTAGACATATTCATCCTAGATAACTATAAGTTTGTACCCTTTGATCAACATCTCCCCATTTCCAACTCCCCACCCCTGGGAACCATTGTTTTATTCAACTTTTCTTGTTTCCACATATAAGTGAGATTGAGCAGTTCTTTTTTCCTTCTGCATCTAACTTATTTCATTTAGTTTAATGTTCTCCAGGTTTATCTATGTTGTTGCAAATAGTGGAATCTTCTTTTTCAAGGCTGAAAAATATTCCATTGTGATACATACATACATACATACATACATACATACATACATATCTCACAACTTCTTTATCAATTTTTCCAGTAATAGACACTTTGGTTGTTTTCATCTCTTGGCTATTGTACATAATGCTGCAATGAACATGGGAATGCAGATATCTCTTTGAGGTACTGATTTCATTTCCTATTTCCTTTGAGTATATAGCCATCAGAGGAATTGCTGGATCATATGGTGGTTTTGTTTGTTTGTTTGTTTTTGTTTTTAGTGTTGTCCTCCTTTTCATCACAGCTGATAAGCACATAAAGAAAACATAAACGAATTTAGAAAATAAAGAGGGACAATAAGTTAGAGCATCTCATAAATGAGATAAGAAACTATTTCTGAAGCAATAATTTATAGAAGGCATTTTGCGAAGCCAATTAGAGAGAAGTAAATTCTCTTCCACCAAACAACTAATAAAAGTCTGAGAAAGTCAATAGAGAATGATCAAATGGTTTTAGATAGCAAAGAGTGGCAATGCATCATAGCACTCCATGAGGCAAATACAGTTTAAGAATGTGCAAGTGACTCAGCAGAAACTGAAAGGAAATAGTAAGGACCAGAAATGAACAGAGAAAATTCTCTAAATCACATTGGTTAACTCATTTTCTCTTGAGGAAAAATTGGAAACTTATACTCTGAACTCATTATAAAACATTTATTTTTTCATGCTATATAATCATGTTTGCAATGATTATACTAGAAGCAATTTATAGCTTTCATCCGTAGTTTAGACTCTTTTTTTTTAAGATAGATTTTGGTTGACTTCATGAAGATCCAAACTAAAGATGATATTTCCATTCTTAAGAACAACAGAACCAAAACCAAAACAAAAACATTATCTAACTACAACAGTTAATAATATTGCAAACAGAGTAGTTGAGAAATATAAGGATTCTTTCTAAATTAAGGTGGTAAACCAGGCTTATTTCTGCCAGAACTTTAATGACTCACATTTGGAAAAGATGAAAAACACAGTATAAGATCTTTGCCTTTGAGGTTGTTTTATAATCCGGAAAGGATTTGAGAAATGTCATTTAACCATTTTTCCTTATCACGTCTATATTTCATCTGAGAGTTCACAATTTCTTTTTTCTTTAGTCCTTTCTTATTTATCTTAACCTTTCCATGTCACTTTTATGTTTTTCAAAATCTTCCCTTCATATTGATTCAAACTAATGCAATAAGAAGCTTGAAGCACTGATATGTATGGACAAAAGACTAGTTGCTGACATTATTGTGATTCTATTTTAAAAGCATGTTTCATTTACATGGCTCAAAAAAAAAAATACCTCCTCTGGACCAAATAGAAATAATTTCAATTTATTCTAATTTTTTGTCAAAGTTAGTTTGTTAAACACTAGAGAAATATTATATTTTTAAGTAGTGTAGAGAAAAAATAGCTGCAAAGTGATTTCAGATAAGAAAGAGATTATATGTAACTAGTGAAATTTAGTGAAAAAAAAAAAACTTTGTAGAGGAGGTAGCCTTAGAAATCACTTCTAATTAATGATACAAATTTAACATGAAAAGATATTAGAAGGTATTTAAGGGGAAAAAATGAGGAGGGACAGTTAGGCAAACTGGTGCAAATGTTCAAGGATGGGAATACACAGAAAGATGTTTGAAAATTGTTCAAAGAATATGATGAAAGAAAAAAGTGCCATAAAATGTTGACCCTAATCAGCAAGCTGAAAGGAAGCAGTGGCTGGAACAAAGCTGTGCTCTAGTGAGATGAATCTTGCACAGCGCTTATTGTGAACAGGAGGCAAGTGATCAGAAAGAAGTCTAGATGAGAACCTAAGCTATAGTGGAATCAATAGGAATTAAAGGAGAAGAGGTCAGATCTGTAGAACTTGGAAATTTTGTACTGCAGAGAGAAGGATAAATGAGAAATATGGAGTCAAAGAATATACTGTGGTTCTGAAACTGGATGCCTAGAAAAATTGAAATCCAGGCATAGAACAGGGCTATATCTTTTTTATTTTAGTCATATTGTATCTGAGGACTATTATAGTAAATCCTTTTAATAAGCAAGTTTTCCCTCTATTTCAAAATTTATAGTAACCAAATGCCTGAGCTACTATAATTTTCTAAATAATTAATTCTTGAAGAAAAGATTGATGTCCTATTACTACAGCAAGAATCATAAATCATAAAACTGAAAGGAGTCTGGGAAATGTTTAAGATCAAATTCATGTGTAATGCTTCAAACTTCCTCTGCAAATTACCATGATGGGTGATGAACTCTGGAAAAGGTAAAATGACTGAGTAGACTTTTCTATAGCACCTACTAGTTGAGCAAAGTTGAGTAAATTATTTAACTTCCTTGATTTTCAGATTTCATATCTGTAAAGCAAGATGTATATGTAATGATTAATGATACATGCCCATTCCTTTATAGAGCTATTTTAAGAAACAAGTGAAGTAAAAGCAATGTCTCTAAAAGTATCTATATGCTATAAGGCACTATAAATTATGTGGCATCATGGCACAAGTAGTAACTGTGAAGTTCTAGTAAATACTTTTCAATTACTGATGTAATGATTACAACTATCTCTACTCAATCAACTATTGCTACTTCTGTTACTGCTGCCACTATTGAGGCCATTGTTAATGTATCTTCATTTCTGTCAAGAGATGGTCAATTGGTAATCTGATTATCTCTATCTCTTCAGAATCCATTACAAAATAATAGTAAAGGAATAAAAATGGTGTAAATCAACAGAGATGGAACATAATGTGGTGATTGATTGGAAAAAGAAAAAAAAAGAAAACAAACAGAAAAAGTAGTCACTGATTTTACAAAGCAGAAGAAGATAGATCATAAGTTCAGGATTTTGAACTGATTTTTCCCAAAGAACTCCAAAAGGGTACAAGATCCAGCAAAATATAAAAAGTGGGAATGAAAACAGAGGGATCATTTGAAAATAACTATACTGAATTTGTGACTCCATCGCCTTTCTTTGTGCAATGCAAAGAATATCAGCAGTTAGATGTCTACTCTACAGGCAGAATTCTTAAGCATTCTCCTAGAGAAATTTATCTAGAAGTAATGCAATTCATAATTAACAGATGTGAGGGAAAGTTTAGGTGAGGCACAGAGTTGAAAATGAAGAAGTAAAATAACATCTGCAAATTGAGTTGTCAGACGTATGCCACCTGCTAGGAGCCTGAGCAACAAAAGCGTCTGCCATATCCATCTCTGGGAGGGCTACTGGAAACATCATCTCTAGATAAACTGAAAATCCTCAGAGAAATAGCATGTACACATTCATATTTTAGAAGAGAATACTCTAGAAAAACAGCCAGTTGCCCACCCCTACCCCCAACTACTGAATCTAGTCCCTTATCATTTCGGCCGAAAGTATACAAAGAGCTTCCAGACTGATATTTTAATGCCTTTATTTTATGTAAAAAGGAAAAATTAGAGATCACCTGACACTTGAGAAAAGACCTCAAAATGAAAGGCTGAGAAAAAAATGTAGAAAAATGATATTTTGGTCTTGAGCAAAAAAGAAATAACTTTTTAAAAACAAACAAATAAAACTTTAAATAATTACTATCTCTTTATGTGGAGTTAATGCATGCAAAATTTTTTAAATACCATGAAAACAAAAATCAGTAAATGAAAGAACTCTTGCAAATTAAAATACTATAAAAATGGTTCAACTGGAAGTTATAAGATAAATTTGAGAAATTTTTTTATAAAAAACAGAAATCTGTAAAGTTAGAAAATATAAAATAAAATTTACTTAGAGAACCAAATCTAAGGAGAGCAATTTATGCCTTAAAAAGTCTTAGAAAGCAAAGATAGGCAAAATAAATAAAATTCTAGAAGTACACAAGTTTCTCATTGACTGCCTGAAATAATCAATAAAAAAATCTTACCTTGAAGCCAATTGTCATAAAAATTCCAAATATCAGTGATAAAGGAGAAGATCGTAAAGTCTTCTAAAAAGAGGGGGAAATGCCACATATATAAGAATTATAATGACTTCTGATTTCTCAGTAGCAACTATGGATTCTAGAAGATAACTGTCTTCAAAATTCTGAAGGCAGAAATTCTTCAACCTCATATATTATGCCAAGTCAAAATATCCACACGAAATGAGAGTAGAATATTTCTCCTTTAAAAAAAAGAAAAAGAAAAGAAAGGACTCAGAGATATACTTTTTTTGTACTTTTTCTGAGGAAAGAATTGATGTGCTTCAGAAATTGAAGGGTTAAACCACAAAAGTAGGTCAACTCAGTAAAGAGAAAAAGAGTAAGGAAAAGATATCCTCATTAAAAATGAATATTTAATAGAAAAATACAGCATTTGCAACAAGACTATGTGGATAGTAAATTACACAAGTGAAAATAAAAGCAAATTATTACCTCCAAGAAGAACAAACAGCAACAGGAAAAAGAGAGTATTACCATGATACTACTTGGGTCTATTATGGTAATTGCATGGTTACAATGACATAAAAACAAATTTAACCATAGTGATATAAAGATAGGAAGGCTTTTGGGTACTATTAGAATTCTAGATGTTTATCTACCTTAGAAAAGTCCTTTTGTTTAAGTTAGAGTAATCGATCTTCCTGGTTTGCTCTGTACTGAATGCACAGAATTTTCAGCATTAAAATCAGGACAGTCCATAGAAGGGAAGGGTATTATGAAAGGTGGAAAAAAAAGAAAATTCTTTTTAATTATTTTTTTGTATTATTGTTATTGTTATCATCATCATCATTATCATCACCATTATCATAATTGTTAGTAGAAGTAGTGACAGTAGTAGTATAGGTCTTTTATTACATTTACAAAAAAAGTTTTGTGTTTTTTTTTAAAGTCTAATGCATGTATAAAATATAAAATAAAGACTTTTAAATTTTTAAATTATGTTCCATCATTGTTGTGTATCATTCTATGCCATTTCAAAACAGTTGATTGAAATGTGAATATCAGGCTAAAATACCATTTGCCAGTGTGACATCAAAAAAAAAAAGTTTCCTTTGACAATATTAAACAATTAAATTTTGTCAAAATAATGGGAAAGCTCATCCACAACACACAGTATCTAACAAATTCATTCTCTCATATGACAAAACAATGGGCTAATACACTGTACAATCTGACATAGACCCTGAAAATCTTCCCCATATCTTTCTGAATATATGTCATAAAATTGTCATAAAATCAAAATTGTATTTTTACCTAAAAGACAGAAAAACTGAATGCCAACCTTCCGCCAACAACGTAACATCCTAATAGCACACAGCACCAAAATGTAGCTACACCCAAGAGATGCTTTAGCAATTGAGCACCATTATAATTCCACCAAGGACTTTTGAGAGCAGATGAAACCTCCTTTCTCAGCATTATAGAACATGGAAATTACCATTACTCTCTTATAAGCTATGTCTTGATCAAGTTTTATTGTGATCTTTAAATCCCACCATGACAGAAAAGCATGTGCAGTCTTCCAAAGTCACAGTCCACCTACAGTCAAATTATGAGCTTATACTTTTAAGACTGCAGAAGCTGTTAACCACTTCACTTCATTTCACTAGAGAGCAGAGGAAACATCACTAAAATGAACAAATGCAAAGGTCTAATGAGATACTGACATTTAAAGAGGAAAGATTTGTTTTATAAGACCAAGATCCATGCTCTATGGACCCTATTCAGATAGAGGGTTGCAGCCAAGCAAAAAGTGAGAGTTAGATGCTGTGTCCTTGAGACCACTGAATCAGCAGGACAGAATGGCTGGCTGGCTAGTTTAAATTGTGCATGCTTCAGCACATTTCCAGTGCCACTTACAAAATAAATGATTCCCTTGCCATCATGTGAACATTCAAGGCACGTTCATCATTAATTCACAGGTCAAGCAAAATGAAGAGAGTAAACGGCATTGAGTGCAAAAGACTCCTGCCTTGTGGTGATAATACAGAGCTTTGGGGAAATATTCATTTAAAGTTTCTTCCACACAGTTTTATACAGACATCACGTTCTTTCTTTAGTTTCAGTGTCTTTCATAATGTGAACCTTTCCACCTGAACCCTGAACTAGAACACACACATCATATCTATTTTCTCACATTTCCAGGAGACTCTGTAATGTAAGTTCTAAATGTATCTTAGGCTGACTGTCCCTTCAAACCCTGAGCTCCTCAATGCCTACTGTTCTCAAATTTTAATTTATATACTTCAATATTTTTATGTATGATTAAATCTATTCAAACCCAGGAAATGCTCAGTATCAAAGCTGTTTTATACACAGCTGAATGTTTTGAGACTCATGCCATGAAATATAATCTATAATTCTCTTTTTCAGTGATGATTTACATGGAAAATATTAAGAGTTGGAGTGGTCGAGTTTTGATATCATGAGGAAAAAAACATATACACTGAGCTAAAAAAGATAGAGGCTATTCAGACCATAAAAATAGATGGGTCTTTTTGGACATTTGCCCACTTAAGTCCTCTATAAAAATTAAAGCTGTCTGTCTGCTTTTCTAAAGAAGGTCTGAGGAAACTCTCAACATTTCTATAGTTTATATATGTGACTTGAGTACAAAAATAAAAGAGATTGGAATGGCAAGAAAATCATTCTTGGAATCTCATACATTTTAAAATAACTACTCACTAACTTGATAATTAAGAAAAACCAAGAGTCTAAGTTATTGTAAGAGCACCCTCTTTTCAGGTCTACAGATTATGTGCACATAACATAAAATGTTTAAATATAAACTATAGAATCTATTCAATTTCCAAGAAATTTAAAAATATTTAGTAACAAAAATATCCAGATAATAGGCCAATCATTTATTGCCATTTTCAAACACATGTTTGGAATCAGAGTCACAAAAGTTATGTCGCATATTTTTTTTTTCTTTTAAAATGAAAGCTAAGATGGAATTGTGCCTACCTGAATTGTTTTAACAAGAAAACGATTTCAACATAATGATTACTCTTGGAACAGCACAGCATTTTGTTAATGCATCACTCGTAATTTATCACATTATTTAAAAAGCAAAAACAAACAAACAAAAACTTGTCCACCAAAAAGTTAGAACCTCTGCAGGGAAAATAAAGCATTCATGTATCCAATCGATTATCTCCATATTACGTTATCTACACATTTGTAAACTATGTCCCATCATTTAAGGACATCTGTGAATATGCTTTGGGCTCATCAGCAAAGCAATACCATGCTGAAACAATCAATGTGGTTTATACAATCATTATGTCCTTTGCTGAAGGGAGGGAAATTTTTGTAAAATATAGGCAAAAAATAAAAGGCTATTTAACCAACCTAATCAGTCAGGTTATTTTATTTTATATAGACATTAAGAAATGATACTTATAGTGACAGTCATTTAAAAGTATACAACTAAACATTTGCCAAAGAAACAATAAAAATAATGAATATGTTTATTCATTGGAAATCAGAGGAAAAGCACTCAGTTATTCTTTATTGTGGCATGAAAATGAAGAAAATGTTATTGAAGAATTACTATAAGTGACTATATTGTCTATATTGAATGAAGAAAGATGAATCCATAATATTCCTAACTTCCAACAGCATTATATGGGGACTACATATATATGATTTTTTCAAACATATATATGAAGTTTTTCTAATAGGTTCCATAACATGTAGAAATTATGTCTTTTACTGATGTACCAAGAAAATCTACTTTGCTCCTCAGTTCAATGTTAGAAGAGAGGCTTGTTTTGTCAATAATTCAGGATGGCCTGATATTTGGTCTCCCAAAATCTATTACACAGGCGGTGATTTTTTATTTGCTTATGATATACGAAAGATAATTGAGTAAGGCTATTTATTCCTTTTCTCTGACTCATTACATGTTTGTATTGCTTCTCTGGTTCTTCCAAAACCAAGCTTATAGGAGCAGCTAATCTCTAATTTACCCATTTATGACTTTTTTGTGGTCCAGTTGGTAGCGACCCTCACCATAACTAAATGTCTGTGGACAGATGAAGGCGTAACCATGGCACTGACTCAGATAAGCTGAAGTAGAGCAACTATTTTCATAGTGAATGACAATGCTTAACCAAAGTGAAATGGTAAGATTGGACTTGAGTAAATTTTATTTAGATTTATCTACTTAGAGACTTGAAACTGTATAGCATCTCATCAGTAGCCAGTCTTTGGTCATATATCAAATTCTCTTTTTCCAAAAACAATGTTGGGATCATGCAAAGACAGGCAGCACTGACAGTGACATTCATTCCTTTAGCAAATACTTATTTAAGACCTATCCTTCATCTTAAGTGCTGGAACTATAAAAGTGAACTGGAAAGACATGAACCCTCTTCTAGTTGAGGGAAAGAGTAAAAACAACTAAAGAAAGAGATTTTTTTTAAAGAGGAAGAAATTGTGATATCTGATAAGATAAAAAATAAATATAAGTTGAGATAGGCATTAACAGGAGAAGAGAGAATTGCTTAAAGTAAAGCTCTTTTAAAAAAAAGATTTGTGCTGAGACATAAAGGTTGAGAAGAAGACAGTCCTGTGAGGAGCAGGGAACAAGCATTCTAAACAGAGAAGAGAGTATGAGCCTAGTTATAGAAAAGAAAGTCACAGAATGGAATATTATATTGACTACAACTGTACATATAAATGTCAATTTATTATAACTTTTATCTCAAATTATTTTTCTTTTAAAGCATGTTTTGACTTACCATTTTGGAACCCAAAGTGAAGCTTAGTCTACTCATTATGGAAATTAATTCTTGGAGATGGGTATATTGCCATGGGAAAATGTCCATATTCTTTCTGAATAGACACTGCTTAGATGCTAAATGACTCAGATAATGATGCCATGCTTTTGGGTTTAATCTTCACTGTAAAGAAATTCTCCCTTGTGATTAACAAATTCTCATGCTTTTTCCACTCTATTTTTTTTTTGGTCCCTCGTAGAAAGAGAAAAGTAGAGTTAAACATTTCTCAGTGAATTACCACTGAAAAATAATAATAATAATATGTTTTATTCCCCCCCACCCCCACCCTTTCTCTTCCCTTTTCTTCCTATAGCAGTCAGGGTTAAAACAGAGAAACAAAACCAATAGGAAACATATAATAAGAGATTTATTACATGGAATGCACATGATTGTGGGGCTGTTTAGGAAAGCCCAGATACATAAGGCCAGTCATCAGGAAGGGCAGACTAGAACTCTGGAGCATGAACTGAAGCTGCTGTTCAGAGGCAAAATTTCTTATTCTCAGGGAAGCCTCAATCCTGCTCTTAAACTCTTTCAACTGATTAAATCAGGCCCACCCAGATTATCTAGAATAATCTCACTTACTTGAAGTAAACTGATTATGAATTGATAATATCATTCTCCACCCACAGAAACTATGGCCTTTTGGGGAAGTAGCTGACTCTGAGACTATGGGAGGATAAATTCGAGATAAACTTGAGATATCTTATTGTGCCAAAAAGTAAGGAAGTGCTCAAAAAATGATAGAGACATGCTAAAAGAATACAGAAGTCAGCTTCTTCAGGGCTTTCACCGGGTGAATCTAAGAAAATCAGGACATCAAAATAAATAATAATAGTAATAGATTATTATTCATAGAATAAAATGAGCCAAAACTTATATAAGTAAATTGAGAGTTGATGAACAGGATATTTCTATAGTTTAAAAGTATTTCTACCCAAAATATGTATTGAATAAAAAGAAGAAAAAAAAAGAATGATTTTACAGTGAAGACTTCCTGCAGATACCATCTTAATTAAATGATCAAAGTCAACATCACTATAATGGAACAAATTGAAATCATACATCACATGAGATAATGCAATAAGAATAGCATCGCTTCTGCTAAAGATAAGTAACTTATAATTATAAGAACACATCAGACAAAATAAACTGAAAAAATCCACAAAATAGTTGATCTAGTTTTCCAAATTACCAAGATGATGAAAATCAAGTAAAGATAAAGGACTGTCTAAATTAAAGAAACCTAAAGAGACAGGAACACACTCATCTAACTCTTTCAGTAACTTTAGAAAGAATGCAGGGTGAATATTTTCATGCTGTTTAGATAAGGGGAGAATGTGTGATAACAGAAATAAAAAGAATTGAGTGTCTATGATAAAAGAGAGAAATTGGGCAATTATACATCTATTTAGTTCTGTGAAAATGTAGAGAACCAGTGGATATTATTTTTAAGTATATTTTCAGTATATCCCTGAACTAGTGCTTTTCAAATATTACTGGGCATACAAATCACCCAAGGATGTTATTGAAATGTCCATTCTGATGCTGTAGATTTAAGGTACACCATGGGGTTTCGAATTTGTAATAAACTTTCAGGCATGTTGATGCTTCTGGTTCACAAACTATACTTTGAATCTCAAGGTTCTTAACTAAAATAAGGCATGGTTAGGGTAGGATCATAATATAAATGGCACTAGTTTTGTATAATTGTTATAATTTATTTAAAAAGATCACAAATGGAAATAAGGGTATATTTTTACAGGTTTAATTTTTTGACAAAACGTATATGTTCATACTACTTTTAAATTGTATGCAGACACTCAAAGTTTCTATGATAGGTGTATGAATACTTTTGAATGCCAGTAAAATGAATCAATCTCTTTTAATGGCTGATCAAAGTTTTCAATACACTCTTCCTTTCTCAGCAAATTTGATCTTGTAATCTTCAATTGGCTAGATGCATTACAGTTTATGTTTTGTCTGCCCCTGAAACAGCAGAAATGGGCCTCTGTCAGGGAAGACTATTAGATTAAATGGACAATTAATGTGATTCCCTGTGCCAGCTCCCGTGGAGTTTAGCCAAAAGGCTAAAGTAATACAGACTAAACATTTAATGTAAAATGGAAGTGGCATGGAGACAAAGTCCTAAGAAATTTGTTATCTGGAAGAGAACTGTACTGCATTCAAGGAATAACTTTTCCCTATAATCTTTGTGACTAACAATTATAAGCAGCTGGCAACAGAAGTGCCTTATAAGAAACCAAAGTGCTTTGATCTAAAGAAATAAATCTTTGAATTTGAACCAGGGAGTACATTAGAATCTTATTCTCCAAGAGTATTGTTTTACATGGCATGCACCTGCTTTCCCAGAATCGTCCATAAGGAGGAAATTCCCTACCCTTATTACAGCCCATCTCTGCCCCAGAAATTTCATAATTTTCTAGGCTATTCAAATAATTAAATAGAATTAAGTAACCAAAGATTTATAGGCAACGCACACACACACATGCGCACACACACACACACACACACTAAGTGGGTATAAAAGCAAAGCGACATTGAACATTACACTCTCCAATCAAAATGAAAACAAATGTAATTATCAACTCTAAGATATTTAACAAATAATTCAGGGCCTGCACCAATTCAGACATAGGTCTTAGACAAACCATTTGGAACAACATTTCATAGTCCCCTTAATAGTTCACTCAAAAAGGTTTTATTGAGATGTGTATTACCCACATGAAGAATAAAACAAGTGAGAAAACATGTTTAGAAAAAAAGAAAAAGAAGAGGTAAAAAGAATATGGCAATAAATCTATGCAATAATAAAAGGATAAGGGCAATATGATTTAGCAAAATCAATCAGAGGTAGAACAGTAATAACATGTTTCCTATCAAAGAAACTAATAGTTCATGTTTTCTTTTTCACTCTTTCCACTCTTTAAGTTCAATATTATTCTAGTTTTGCATTAATTATTAGATAAATGCCATTTATTAGAACCAAATCTATTTATTCTGAATATATCGATAGAACATAGGAAAAGGGCTATTTTGAGAATATGAAGTTCTTGGTGTATCTAGTTCAATTTGCCTCTGAAGACCACAAATGTGTGCCTATGAAGCTCACTCATGCTTACTTTATAGAATTATTCCTGTTTCTCTGTCAGACTACATAATGTAGAATAGTGAGAAAGTAGGAAAATATTATTTCTCAAGACATGAAAATTAAAGGGTCATAGAGTCCAGTACTTGCCAGTAACTCCCCGTTTCCCTACCAAAGTCCTCTGGCAGGAGCTTTGGACTCTGTGTAACACCCAGAAACTCTGAACCTGGAATTAAGAAGCATCAAACCATAGATCACTCAGATTTGCACACCATGAAATCAGTAGAGCTTTACGGGCGAGAATTAAATTTGGAAAATCTCAAACTGAATATTTTTCTTTGTAATTATCACATGGGTACCCGACCCTCTCCACGTGTTTGTGATCTTAGTGAATGACACCATCATATTCTGTAGTCCTCAATCATAAAACTAGGGTGATCACACTCTCTTCTCTTTTCCTCATCTCCTCTAGCCAGTATATAATCCTGTCAGTAATCATTTTCCCATCCCAAGGATGTGCTGCTAAATATTTAACAATGAGATCTATGGGGGAAAAAACTGTGTATATAGTATGTATATAAGTTCATTATCAGTTTTACTGATATAGAGAATATGTCACACACAATTTACAAATAATCATAAAAAATATAATACTCTATTGAAATCCCATATAGCCAATCAGTACCTATAGATTCTTTAGTTGATTTTTGCTGTAGTTTTTTATTCAGAGCCAATTTATGGTTGCAATTGAAAAAAATGAATAAATGATTGTAGTTCTTACTGAAATGTTGCTTCATATTTTCATTTGTATTAATGATTAAGATAAAAGTGAAGTAGCTAAGATATATGTGGTAACTCATTAGGAAATGATGTGACATTTTTGCTAAATTAGACAATAGTTTTTGAATACTGGTAGATGTTGCCTCAACTTTCTTGCACTGTTACAATGCAACAGTACAGACATGACACAATTTTATGTTTAACTTGCACTGTTCACTTTTTTTCACCATTTTCTTAAGTCTAGGAAATAATAAAACAATGCATCAGCCTAATTCACAGTGCTTTCAGATATCTATGGTATAAAGACTTCCAACATGGCTGATTCCAAGCTACAAAAGTGACATTGATGAATGCATCATTGGAAAGAGAAGAGCAGTGGCATACAATACACAGTCTTTCTGCCATATGGATACAATAGATGTAAATAGTCTTGAGAGCATAGCAAACAGTAACACAGAGTGGTATTTTCAGTATTTGTTACCTTTACTCTTAATATAGTATTTTGCAAGCTTATGTAATTTATGTAATTTAATTTTCATTAATAGTGATATTTAACAACCAGTTTGCAAAATTCTTGAAAATTAACAATGGGTTCTCATGAACCAGTGGGAGTTTGTGTCAACATACTCTTGCATAACCTATTTCCCCCCATAACTTAAAAATCACCACCCTACCTGTAGGCCTAACAATTGCTTTCCTGGCTTTTTATAGCAATACAGGAACTGGCTTCATTGTGCCCTGATCTTGACTCTCTTTGAAGCCAGAAAGAGCTTGCACAAATCTTTATATGACACTTTCCTGCTTAAAGTCCTATAATAGTTTCTTTTTATTTCGAAAATTAAACCAAATGTTTTGTTATTATATAAACCTTCAAGTTCTGAAAAGTATGTTTCTCAATTTGACCTCCCAAAACATTATAAAACAAAATACAATGCTCTAGGCAAAACAAACCACTCACTATTTCCTGAACACTTTATCCTTTCCACGAATTCCTACATTTGATTTCATTATCTTTTGTCTTCCCCTAACTTTATTCACCTGACTTACATTAAAACATTTAGCTCAAACAAACCCTTGTCATTGAAATTCACTTGACCTACCTTGACTGAGCCAGATGGACTTTCTGTTTTGTTTCGTCCATATACAGCACATTTATATCTGCAGTCTAAATGTTAGTAGTTGATTTATTTGACTAAATCCTTAAACAGTTTGAGAGTTCCTCGTGTAGAAACAAATTAGCATTAGTTTTCTGCAATGTGCAGGACATGGCATTAAGCATTTTCCATATTTATCTTATTTGCCTAAAGGAATGAGTAATATTTTATACATTAGGAAAAAGAGGCTCAAAGAGCATATAGGCACTGCCCAACCTCACATGGCTCACAAATGGTAGAGCTCAGAATGAAATCCAGGTAAGCATAAAGACAGAGTTTAAGCTCTCTGAAACATGCCATGCTAATTCGCTTCCAGATTTCAGGAATCTAGCACAGTACCTGGCGAGGAATGATGCTTAGGAACAATGGAGAGTTTCACTTAGAAAGCCAGGAATTCTCAAGTGTGTTCTCTATGAATGAGTGCTACTAGGAGCGCGATTAAAATGCAGATTCACATACTTTACTCCAGACCTACAGAATAAGACTCTTTATGCACACTAAATATTGAGAAACTCTGGATTGTGTACGTGACTAACTTTAGAAATTATTTCATATTCTTTCTCACTCTTATTTACTGCAGTCTGATATACAGTGGCATGTCATTATGTAGTATTTCTGTCATACAGATACAGTGGACATAAATTGTCTCAAGAGCAACCTAAGTTCTACGTTTCCTCTTCTATGAAGAGATAGAAAATCGTAGATTTCTAACACAAAATCCTGTCTAACTTTGTTAGGAGCCCTAACTGAATCTAATATTAGGAATTGGGTGGCTTTCCCCAGAAAACCTATTTGTGATGGACCTGGCCAGAGCTGACCATATACCTCTCTTCCTGACTCCATGTTCACTGACTTCACATTGTTAGCTTGAAGTTCTCTTTGGTGGGATTATTTACCATGGAAATCAGCAAAAGTGACAAATTAGGGCTTTGTCCCTCCCCCTAAGAGCCAGTTTTCATACATTTACCAGCATGCTGCTGAATCACCTATTTAGTATCTGCGGTCACTATGCGACAATACTTTTTAAAAAGTTGGTGACAGTAGTTCTCTTAGATTTCCTCTGCCTTGTATCACAGGGTCTTTGTCAAAAACATCTTATTTCAAAAATATTACCATATACAATTTTCCTAGTTCACTCAGTATGCATTTCTTTGTTATGTGCTTTCTTCTCACATCCTTAAACTCTCAGCAGTGGTTTAGTGCTCTTTTTTGATTCATGGTGGCTGTTTATATTACCTTCTAATTTAGAATCATATGTGAAATCAATGTCATTTTTTCTCTGAAGTTGACCTTGCTAATATCATCCCATATTCTGAATATAATTTCCTATCTCATTATTCACTAATTTTAAGTCTTCACTGACAACTAATCTATGTGATACTACTTTTTGACAATTTATTTCAGTCAAATTTAAAAGTAAAATTATAGGAGACAGAAAACATTATTGTCACTTAGTATTTACTCTTGCCTCCCCATTCTCAATTTTTGTTTTAACTTTATTTTAAGCAGAAATTATACTGGAGTAAATAGCTTGTTTTAAAGCTATAAAATACTTGCTTTAAGTATCCCCTTTGGATACTTAAAAATTATAGATCATTATGGGAATTTGAAATTTGAATTATTTAGCTTGGAGAAGAGAAGACTTATTTTACACAGTAAACTGAGTGTGAATTTAATCCATAGAGCTAAAAAATAAAAATTAAAAAATTAAAAAGATATTTCAGGAGGTAGTATTGCCAAATAGTATCACTGGTTACTTAGAGTGGTTGAAATTTCCTTTCTGCGTATTACTTGAGTAGTTCGGACACTTTTATCGCATATAGCAGATACTAACTTGAGACAACTGAATTTAAAAGAGCGGTACTTATTATAAGGGTACAGGGACATAACACAGCAGATAAATCAAGGATTATAATTCAGTTAGTCCACATTAAATGAATTGAAATCAGGAAATGGAATGCTAAATAAAAACCAAGAAAGATTCTTCTGCTACTCATTTCTCTTCTCTTTCTCTGCTACTTGACTGTCTCTCTGTAGACCAGCTTTTTGGCTACACTCACCTCAGACTTTGAGATTACTTCTTCATAGCTCTTGTTTGTTAAAACTCTTCTTGTCAAAACACAAGACCAAACTGAGACTGAAAAATCTTAGTCCAAATTCTAAGTTCTCTGGGGAGGGACTCTAACTCCGTTTACTCCTAGTATTTTATCACATAATATAAACATAATATAAATATAGTTGAGGACTATATTTGTTTTCAATGCTAAATAACAAATTATTACAAATTTTGAGGCTTAAAATAATGCCCATTTGTCATCTAACGGTTTCTGTGAGTTGGGATTCCACGCACAACTTAATTGAGTTTTCATAATGCTGCAATCAAAGTGTTGTCTGGACTGCACTTTCATCTGAAGACTGAATAGGAAAAGAATTTGCCTCCAAACTCACTAAATATCCATTTCCTTGAATCTGTATGACTGAAAATCCCAGGTTCTTACCTGCTATTTGCTGAGGCTGCCCTCAGGCCCTTGAGGCCACCTGAGGTTCCCTGCTAGGTAGCCCTCTCCATTGGGAGTTCATGATATAGATCTTTGCTTCTTTCAGTCCAGCAGGAAAATGTCTCTCTAGCTAAAATAAACTCCTATCTAACAAAACATAATCAAGGTTGAAACATCTCATTACTTTTGCCATATAATATATCTTAACCAAAAGAATGACATCCCATCATGCTAGTCAGATTCTTTTTGTTAGAAGCAAGGCTTTGGTTCCAACATCAATCAAGAGGTCCTAAAAGGCTGTGATTCATTGGTGGTTACCTTAGAGTGTGTCCATCATGAAGACCCACCTCAATGTCCTATAGATGTGGGAAGAAAAAGAAACAACTCTCTGAGGAAACTAGATGAGCTGGCAAGAGCTAAGAAAAGGTATCTAGAACTTCTGCTGAGACCAAATGACACTGAAATGACTTGGTGCCAATCTATTAGAAGTTTAAGCAGTAACAGAAGGCATCTGTCATTAGTTCTGACTTTAATAAGAACATCTCTAATGTTTTTTCTTTAAAAAGTGTTTTACATTTAGGTAGGTATTCTTTTCCATGTTACCATAGCATCCTTTTATTTTTAGTTCACAAAGACCTTTTAATTCAGAAAGGATTTTAAATATCATTAAATGTCCTTTAGGAAATATGAGTTGTCATTTTTCTCCTCTGATTCTTAATGTGATAAGTTATAATGATCAATTTCCTCATTTTGAACCATCTTTACATTCGTGAAATAAATCCTTAGATTTGAGATAATTGTAAATATTGCATGGAATTGATTTGAGATTGTAATTTTTACATTTATAGAGACCTTCAATATTCATTTTTTGCATGCAGTTTTTGTCAGCTTTTAGTGTCAAGGTGATGTTAGCATTGTAACCTTTTCACTGTTCGTATGCACTGGAATGGCTAAAATAGCAAGGAAAGTGTGTTTTTTGGAGTTTGGTTAAAATTGCCCAAACTTGCATTAATTAAAAAATTTTAATAAAGGTAGGAAATTACTTCTAAGACAGGGTTAAATTATTTTCATAGTTATTTTCCAATCAAAGTTCTATCTTTCATAGGTCAATTTTCTTAAATCAATTTGTAATTTATGTGTGGATTGTCACAACTTGTGATAAACTTCACTCACCATTTGTCCATATACCTCACTCATTGGAAACACCTTACTTTAGTCTTTGATCTGTCAGAGGTTGAAATACTTTTTCTGAAAGGGACAGACAGTTCATCTTTTATGTCTTATGGGCCAATGACATATATATCTCCTATATATATATATCTCCTATATATATATATGTATGTATATGTATATATACATATATATGTATATATATCTCCAATAATGTATAGTCATTTAAAAATATAAAAACCAGTCTTTGCTGCTGGATCTTTAAAAATATTTTCTAAAGAAAATAGATTGTAGCCTGGATTTTGCCAGCAAGTCATAGTATGAGAGTCCCTGCCTATATTATTCATATCAGTTTACTGAAAATTTAGTATGGGCAAGCAAGTAGAATAGATCAAAAAAGTAATATGAGGGCTCTAATATTTATTGAACTACAAAGAGCTAAGTTTTTTTTGAGAGGGGCTTGGAAGATTCAAGACAAGCCTTTACCCCTAGTTCATTTTAATGTTTTAGACATACATACATACTTATATGTTTATTTAACACATACATATAGACATACACATATATTTTAGTGTCGCCATTATTTATCTGTTCCTTTATTGTTTGCTTTCTCCTACAAATTGCCACTGGTGACCCATTGCCAGGCAGCTAGATCCACCCTGCACCTTCCCTAGGTCGCACATTCATGGTAAAGCAGCAGCCCTCCCCTCACCCTGCCCGCGTGGGCTTGCAGGTGGGGGAGACTTTTGATGGCAGGCCACTAGTGCCAGTCTATACTGCAGTATCCTTCAGGCAGATTGCTGGGGTCTGTGAGTCCAAGGCAGATGCAGCTGCCTCCACTGTGAACTGTGACTTTTGAGGAAGCCTGCAGGCTCAACACAGGCAGCAATCTACATTGGTCTGAGAACATCAGCTCGCTCCATCCCATGTCTCTCTGAGACCCTGCATACTCAACCCACAAACTGCCCACGGTGAGCCCATTTTGAGCAGCCAGCCCAACTCTGTACTTTCCCTGGGCCATGATTTCAACAGCAAACAACAGCCCTCAGCTTATGTAGCCTGTGAGACTAGGCATCCTGGGAGAGACTTTTGGTGGTGGGCCACACTCTGAGTAACAGTATTTCATCAACAGATCTCAGGTATGTGTGGGCCTGAGGCAGGCAGCAGCTAGCCTTACTCTTGTCTGAGACTTATAGGAAGCCACAGATTCAACACAAGAACAAAACTTGATTGACTCCACAGGAAGTGACACATTTACCTGGATTAAAAGACTTAACACAAATGCCACCAGCAGAGTATTTGATTTCTGTGATCTCTCAGATAAAATTCCTCCCTTTGAACTTTGACCTTTATATTGCCCTTCAAGGTATTTATTACTTTACGATTTTAATATAGATACTTGTAGAACCACCACTATTGGTTTGTGATCTCCATAAAGCCAGGGAGCATGTTTTAGTCACCTTTGTATCTCCTTTTGTGCATAGCACAATGATTTAAATAAGTAATGAATTTTATGATAGAATGAATAAGTGAATGAACCAATGAATTAGTGAATGACAGTGAGAAAACTGCTACTGTGTTTTATGATTCATGAAGAAAAATGTGTGTCTTAGCTTGAGATCCTCAGAAACAAAGCCTCAGGCATAAATAAAATATCAATGCTTTATTTAGGATATATAATTTCAGAGCGAAAAAAAAGAAAAGAGAACTGAGTCATCAGAAGCAAGGCTAGGTAATGACTTTTGACACACCACAAAAAAACTCCAAGTATATCCACGCAAGCACTCAGGATATCATATTCAAGTCATAGAGAAAACGTTCTTCTGAACAGTATATCGGAAGGAAGGAGAGAAAGGGAATTTGTTTGCCTGTTTTTCCTGTCTGTCTGCCCTTGCTCAAAGTTTGGTCTACAGGGAGTTAACCAGATCAGATCCTACAGCTCCTCACACTCACTTCCAAGTTATATAACATTTTGACAGCATCTCAGTAGGTCAGATCCCATACTATGTGTTGTGTCACCTTGAGCTGTCTGGAAGTTCTGGGAAGAGCCAGAAATTCCAGACATGATGGGGGTGGGCCTCGGGAGACACATCTCATGGGCTAGCTCAGCATCAGTAGGCCCTGGCAGAGGCTGAGGGGAAGTTAGTGACCAAGAATGTGGAAGGCAGAACTGACAGAGAGAATATGAGGAGGTACAGAAGATTTATTCAATTCAAGGCAATATCTAATTTTGCTGAAATATAAATAAATCATTATTATTTTTAAGATCACGAAGAAGTACTTCTGTCAGTATTTGAGTTCTATTGTGAGACATTCTCCAAAACTTAGGAAAAAATTAAATAAGATTGCCTTATGAGAATAAAACTAAAATATGCACAATTTATTTGTGCAAAGATATGTAAATAAGTAATAGTGAATGTTTACTATGGTCCAACCATATGCTAAATATTTTATTTTATATTTTTAATTATCCCCTAGTACACACAAAATCCTTTAAGATAGATATCATAATAATTCCAAATTTAAAGATTAGGAAAGAGAGGCTTAGAATCTTTCACTTCCCCAAATCACATGTGATAGAGATGACTTTTAAACCCAGGGTTGTCTGATTCTAGAGACAGTGCACTTAATGTACCACCCCCAAATTACACCAAGGCTAATTACCACAACACAAGGTGAGTATTGTGTGTTCTCTGAATATATCAAACAGAGTGATTACCAAGAAGAGTCAATCATCCGTGGCAACTAAGGGCAAAAGAACTACAGAGTGAAAAAATACTGTCCATAGTTATTGTGCCTAAGTCTGAGTTTGAGACTATATCTGAATTTGACGGCAAACTTATGAGAAAGAGGGAGACTTCAGATGCTTCACCTGAAAACTACAGGGATATATTATATTATACATGAATACAATTCCATTCTTGCTTTATACACCAGTCTCTGGGATTTTATATAATGTATCAGCCTCTAGGAGACAGAGTTACTTCACATATTCTGAAAATCAAGTTTTATAGTTTGCGAGGTATGGCCAAAATCTGGACAATAGTGAATTCACCGAAGAATGAGATTTTGTGTGTTTTCTCTTCTGATATCATAATTTTTTAATTTAATGCCTTTTATATTTTGACATTTATCTCACGCTTTTTCTTTTTTTCTTTTTTAGTTTGGTTGCTATCTTACCAAAATAAGGGTTACTAAGTCTCTCGAACTTTATTTTTTTTCAAAATGTCTTATTTAACGAGAAGCAAAGTTAAAAGCATAATTATGTGTCTCAGCCTTGAAATTGGTATGAGACTTGAAACATTTTTTACTTCAGGTTGATTACAGCCAGACACCCAAGGAATCTTTGATAACAGTCACTGGGTGCAGAGGACTAGGCCTGACCCTCCCCACCCAGGGCTTTAGCTTTGGACACGTGAGAGTAATAACTTCCTTCTGAATTTCCCAGCCAATTAGCTGATCTAAACTCACTTGATATGGATGTGGCTATATTGAAGTAACCATCTTTTTCAAGGTTAAAAACTTGTTGTATTTATCTCTTTCCATAAAAAGCATACTGGAAGAATCAAGAATTCATAGGGTTAGTTTTGGTGTCTGGAACACGGGCTTACATCATCCACTTCTCCTATGCTTATTCCCTTGTCACTCATGTCATAGATTTTAAGATTTAAAAATGTATGTAAAATTTTTACACTGAAATTATGCAAATATTTGATATAATAAAACCTTGTTAGTTTGATATTTAAGGAATTAAAACCTAGCAATCTTACTGGAGATACAAGACTTCATCTCTAGCAGCCTTTTCATAGATTTTAGTGAGAGTACAGCAGAAACTATACTTGGAAGGAATGTGCTTTGTCACACCAAAAAAAAAAAAAAAGTTTCTGCAAATTCACAACTCACCCACATTTCGAATTTTCTTTGTCACAAGGCCAATTTGCTTTCATTAACTGAAATTTTATAGGAGATACTGATGACCTAAGTGAAATTGCTTAGCTAAGTGTCAAACTAATGAGATTCTATTATAGACCTTTTTTTTTTTTTTTTTCATTTAAATCTGAAGGAAAACAAGTTCAGGCCTTTTAAACACTAAAGAAAAAATTCAGACTTATACTAGTGTTCAATCTGGTGCCAAACTTTCAATGAAATTAAAATCAACATATTTTGAATTTTATTAATAAATACTATACTAATAGAGTGATCCTTTGCTTTGGTACATTCAACTATCTTAAAATTTCCTAGTTCAAATTGCTCTGTTCCTTGACTGTAACAATGTTAAATTGTAGCAACAACAAAAAAAAAGTTATTAAGGCAAAACTCTCTGCTGAAATGCTAAAAGATCAAGCTTTTTATTGCAGAATTTTTAGCCAATATATGTATTCCATAGTTTGAGTAGCATTCTCAACTCTGCTTCAAGCTGTGAACAATGCAAATCCTCTACCAGAAAACAGAAATTAGTTAGGGATGCATAATGAGGCAGGGAAAGAAAAAAATCTACTTGAAAATGGTCTTTCTGAGAAAGAAGCATGAAGAAGGGGTCACTCTTAAGACCTATTCCTTAAACCAATAAGACTAGGCTATAATCTCTTGGAGTTGTAAATTTTACTTTGCAACTATAAGGTGATGTCTATTTTGAGAATATGGCATTCTGCTATACAACCTATTTATTAAATATATTCTATAATTTCTATATTATTAAATTAAATGCTAAAAAGCAAAAATACTGGAATTCCTTTTTCTTGTCAACAACCTTTCCAAAAGGGAGAATCCTTATTATTATTTGTGGCTTGCTGATTTATAATTATCTTTTAATTGACTTTTGATAAGCACATTGAGCATTTAATATTATACTATCATTAGCATATTTATTATTCATCTAAATCATACAATCATGGCAATTAAGTTGACTGCCTCTTAAAATAAACACTTGGTTCATTGATCTTTAATTACATTTGTAAGAACTATACTAAAAGGGAAAGTAGCTAAGTGGCAAAATTCCATTTTTTTGCCCTAAAACTAGGATCAATACATGTACATTTGTGAAATAGAACTGAAATTTTCAGTGATATATTCTTTCTTCATATATTGTACAAGGTTTCTATATCTCTTAATAGTTTTTTTCATTTATTCTTTTCCAAATATTTAATACTACCTACTATATTCCAGACTCTATAGTACTAGGTTCTAAGCGTAAAATGGTGAATAAGGTAAATAAGTTTCCTGCCATTTATGGACCTTACAGCATCATATATATATAAAGTAAAAATAAAACAGTTCAGACTGATATTAGGGGAATTAAGAAAAAAATTAGATAGAAATAATAAACATGTAGATAAAAAAACCTCTGTACTAGATAAAGTGCTAAGAATAGTAAAGCCCTTTCTTAAAGTGATAAATTAAGTTGAAGTTTGAAGAATGGAAAAGACCGAGCCATTGAAGAAACCAAAAGAAACAGTTACAAGGAATAATGAAAGGACTGAGGTCCCTGAAAAGGAAGAAATTCTGCCTCCAGTCTGCTTTCAGACTCAAGGCTGCACATCAACTCTTACCAGAATTTCCAGCCTGCTAGCCTGCCCACAAATTTTAACATTGCCAGCCCCCACAATTGTGTGTGCTAATTCCTTAGAATCTCTTTCTCTCTCTCCCTACACACATATAAATAAATATTCTATTAGTTCTGTTTCTCTAGAGAACCCTGACCAGTACAAGCTTCTAGCATAGTTTACTGCACATGGAAGTCAATCAGTAAATTTTCACATGCATACATATGTGATGCAAGAGTGAATGAATGACTGAGGGGAAAAAGATGAAAAAAGATAAATAAATGTTTCTAACTTATATAGCTGGCATGCAGTGAAGTTGGAATTCAGACCTATATTTCTCTAAATCTGAAGCCATGATGCCTCCTCCATTAGGCTATTCCATCTCTCCTATTAGACCCTATAAATAAATAATAATAGTATCATCACTACTATAAGCAGATAATTATCTGCCATTCACCTATATATTTCCCACACATAGTTTAACAGACAACAAAATCCAGGTAACCTGATTTAAACTTTTTTGTCTTTTTTGACTATACTCTGCTGCTCAAACCATTCTCAATTCTTTATTCTTCATATCAGAAGCTTATTCTACTCTTTCCAAAATAAGTAATTTAATTCTACTATTTCAGTTCTGCTTTTGAATGACCTTGTGATCTTCCTCTTGTGAACTGATTTCTTTGAGTCAATTCTTTATTATAATTTCTTTATAAGTGTCTCTAGGCAGAAAATATTTCACTTGAAAATATGTCGAATTTCCATGGTGTATAAAAATAATCAAAGTTGTAAACATGCCATATAAAGATTCAATGATCACATGGACAATAGACTAGTGGTTACCAGAGGGGAGGGTTGAAGGGGGAAGGTAGACAGGGTAAAAGGGGCCAAATATGTGGTGACAGAAAGAAATCTAACTATGGGAGGTGAAAACACAATGCAATATATATATTCCTTACTGTTGAATTGTACACCTGAAGCTTACTGGATTTAGTTAACCAATGTCATCTATTTAAAAAATTAATTAATTGATTGATTAACTAAAAATAAATAAAATAAAATAAAGATTCCATGATCTTTATGCTTCTTTTTATACATTTTGGGTCATGTCTCACTCTACTTATAAAACTTTCCCAAGTTTCTGCACATACCATTATACCTCAGTATTGTCAACATAAGAAATGTCCAAACCCATAGAGAATTTTTATGAGTTTATTTGAGTCAAACTGACAAAAATTGCAAGGAAGCAAAATCTCAATGGACCAAAAAAATGCTCTGAAGAAGCAGTTTTGCAGCTTATTTTATACATTAGAATTAAAGGAGGAGATGCAGAGAGGGCTACATGAGATCCACTGGTGGTAGATTAATAGGGTGTGAGAAAGAAAAGTGGGGAAATCTCTGGGATTGGATAAAAAGTAAAATGGAGGGACACATAATTCTCTTACATTAGTGGGTACAAGATAGTTAATAATTATCATTTACAACACATAGAAATGGTATGTGGGCAACAAGAAAATGAGGGGTTCTGTGTTCTCCTGGTCTGGTGTGAAAGTTGTACCCTAGGGGGTCTAGAAAAGAATATTATTCTGAAGTTTCAAAGATATGTTATCTTAAATGCAAAAAGACAATTGACAGGCTCACTTAAGGTAACAACTGATCTTTGTCAAGGAAGCTACAGGTTTAGGACACGACTACCAGCCATGCATGACTGACTTTTAGTTAGAAATTTTTATGTTCGAACCATCCCATGTGGTTATTTTCAGTTTCTGAGTTTGTAAGGCCCACCATGCTAGCCTCCCCTGAGCTTATCAAGTTTAGTTTGTGACTCCTTTTTCATCCACAAAATCTTTTCTTACTCTGTCTCTTTGTTTGGAATGTCACAAATATTATTACATCAAGGATTTATTTTCTAAAACTTCTAACAGTACCACATGCCTAGATTTGTGCTTCTTTACTCTCATATAAATATGTGTACCTTACCAATGATTCCATTATACTGAATTTATAAATCTGTATATTTAAACTTTTGATATTACTCAAAGTAATTTGCATTTAGAGACCACATCTAATGTGTCTATATGCATGTATTACATATTAGATTTCAAGATATATACTGGCTTAATAAATGATTTTGAATTCAATTAAAATAACATTATATTGGCTTGTGGGTTCCATTTAAAGATTATATATACATAAAATTTCAAAGATTTAGTACAGCCACTCCTCTGTGAGATAGAATACCTTATGACAGACCAATACTTTTTTTCTATGAACAACAAAAGTTATATAAAATACAGAAATGATCTATTTGAAGCTAGCAAAATATTTTATAATAACAAGATCAGGGAAGGCTAATATTCGAGTGAGGGTGAAAACTCAGAGGTGAGCTGACATCTATAGGCACCTTTGCCCAGAATATGCTAACTCTGGGAGCAGGTAAGAGGTTCTGAGTGCACATCTCCTACCAGGAGTGGGGACACTGGTTTGCAATCCAAATCTGGCCCACTGCATCTTTTATATGTCCCAAAAGCTAAGTATGATTTTACTTTTTAAATTGTTGGGAAAAAAAATCAAAAGAAGAATAATACTTAGTAAAAAACTATATGAAATTCAAATTACAGTATCTATAATAAAATTTTGTTACAACACAACCACACTCATTTGTTTGCACATTATTCATGGCTGCTTTTCCAAACTATAGCTGCAGAGTTCAATATTTGTGACAGTAACTATATGGTCCACAAAGCCTAAAATATTTATAAATCTGGCCTTTAATAGAAACAGACTGCCAATCCCTACCTATGCTTTCAAGAGGCCACTGATTGAGAATGATTTATTTTGGTAAAGGTTTAGGAACTCTCATGCCTATAAACTGATTTGCTTCAGGTTGTTTGCAATATTTTGGGATGATGTATTGTGGAGGATTCTAAAAGTAAGTGGAAAGCCTCTGTTAAGCAGAGCAAAAGTTCTGTCAGTATTGAAAATCCAAGAATAAAACAGGGGACACCAACCTATTAAATCTCTGATTAGACTGAGGTGATTAGCAACCATGCTATTGACCTACTTAAGGTAAACCTTCTCTGGAGAGCAACATCATCTGAAACCTATGCAACTTTTTATATATAGTGTTGGCCATTTGGTTGAAACTTACTAGATATACCAAAAAGGGCCATAAGATTTAAAAAATTAAAAGAAAACTAGAAAATACAGAACTACAGAATGTAAATGATACATTAGATGTTGGAACTGGCTGACAAAGACTTTAACTAAAATTCAGATAACCAAAAAATAGAAGAGATAAAGGATAAAAAATTATGAGACTGCAGAATTTCACTGGATGAAATCTCTATAAAATAATCAAATGGGCAGTCTAGAACTGAAAAAAAATACAATATCTAATTTTGAAAACTAAATTAATAGGATTAAGAGCCGATAGAAAAACAACAGATTGCAGAAGCCATGAATTGGAGACAAAGAAAATTTTCAAAGTGAAATTCAAGCAGAAAAAAATAATATAAACTACAGAAAATAACATCGGAGATAAATGGGAAAAGGTGTAACATAAATTTGCTTGGAGTCAAAGATAGAAAAATAGGACAGATAATGGGGCAAATAAATATTTCAAGTGATGAAAGCTGAAAATTTACCCAAACTAATGAAAAACATAACCTATAGATTCAAGAAGCTCTGCAAATCCTAAGCAGAATAAATAAAAAAGAAAATCATACTTATGCACATCATAAACAGCTATAGACCAAAGAAAAAAATAACTAGTTATATGTTCTTTTTAAAATTTTCATTTTATTATTAGTTAACATATACAGTACATTGGTTATACATTTATATAGTTTTTAAACAATCTCCCTGATTACTTTCTCTCTCTCTTCTGGCTCTACACATAGCCATTACATTTGTAATGCTTTGTGGCATGAAAATATATTAGAATTAAAAATGCATGACATTAACACACAAGGTAAGATAGAGGTAGATACAGTGAAAAGATTCCTGTATTATTAGGAAAGTTATAAAGTAATAATTTGTGTGAGACTCCAATAAGTCAAGGATACATGTTTAATCTCAAATATAATGATTAAAAATTGTAAAAATGCACATGTAACAAATTATTATTTGAGAAAAAAGTTAAATGAAAATATCTAATTAATCTAAAAGTAGCTAATAAAGTAGAGAAACAGAATTATGAAACACATGGACCAATAGAATTAGAATAATAATATCAGAAAAAAAATGTAAGAAAAATCACTACAGATAAATTGTAACATTACATAATGATAAAGGAGTTAATCCCCAAAAATATAAAATTCTATGTCTGTATGTGCACAATAACATTTACTCTATATACATAAAATAAAAATTGACTTCTAAAATGAGAAATAGACAGGAAAGATTTTTCTCAGTCTGTTGAGATCTTGCTTCCAGGTGTGCCTTCTATTTGGTTCAAATAAATTGTAAGAAACTGGAGAGAAAAAAAATGGCATAGATGATAGAGGCTCTGTTCATCCCTCTGGTGACCAAATCAAAGTTGTGACAAAAAGGAGCAGCGGCAAGGAAAAATTGTCTGAGATGCAGATGAACAAGCCATCCAACTAGGGAGAAATCCAAGAAAGCACCCTGCAATGGCAGAAGGTAGGATGGGGTGAGAATGCAAGGCTGCCTGGTCTCCAGCGGCTGATTGAGTGGCAGCAGCAGTGGTAGATGCCTCTTAAAAGGGCCACATCAGCCAGCGGGTTTTCGGGTGACGGACCTGCTCACTCTGAGCACCAGTGCCAATTTGGTTGTGTGCAGAGGGCACCAGGGATTTACAAAAAGACATTGTCTCAGAGTGAGGGCCTAAGCAAGACAGTCTGTACAGAAGTGGCAGTGGTATCCTTTGTTCTCTGTTGAGCCCTTCCACCTCCCAGTGTGCTGACACAGAGCTGCCATAGGCATGATGTCATCAGACTGGGTAACAGAGGTCTCTCCACCCAGAGGATTCCCTGAAACCCCACCTACCCCAAATTGCGGCCCCACTCAAGCCACATCCAGGTGTATCTTCAGTGAGTCAGGGGCTCCTTGCTGAGACTCACATTGGAGGCAGCCTCGGTTTCTGGTGTGGTCTTTTGAGGCAACTGTAAGCACAGCATCTGTGGATTGCTTGCTGAATCTTAGCAGGTGGCCCTGGAGGGGCAGAGGCTTGGGCTAAATTTGGCCTGCAGCTGAACCCCTATCAGGACTGTGCCACTGGACACCTACTTCACAAATCCACACTAATAAGATCGGGAGATGTAAGAGCTTTGTTTAATACATAGAAACAGACATGGAAAGGCAGCCAAAATGGGAAGACAAAGAAGCAGAAACGATATGAGAGAAGAGAACAGAGATCCAGATGTAATGGAGTCAAGTAATCTAACAGATGCAGAGTTCAAAACACTGGTTATAAAGATGCTCAATGAACTTTTGGGAAGTGTAGATAAATTCAGTGAGAACTTCAACAAACACTAAAAAAAAACATAAAAATAGAAATAGAAATTATAAAAGAGAACCAGTCTGAAATGAAGAACACATTATCTAAGATGAGAAGTATATTAAATAGAATAAACAAAGGAATAAACAAAATGAATAAAGAAGAGGATCAAATGCCCTACCTAGAGGACAGGAAAGCCAATCAGGACACTGAATCAGAATGCCAAGACTATAATAATAACTTAAGTAGCTTATGGGACACTATTAAGCCTCCAAATATTCATCTGATTGGTGTAACAGAAAAAAATCAAGATGTTAAGCAGCTGTTTGAAGAAATAATAATGGAAATTCTCTAACCAGGTGAAGAAAATGGACATATAATACCAGGAAACTCAGAGAATTCCAAAAATCAGGGATCCAAAGAGGCCCATACCAAGGTACATCATAATTAAAATGCAAAGGTTAAATACAAAGAAAGAATATTAAAAGCAGCAAAAGAAAAACAGATAGTTACCTACAAGGGAACACCCATAAGACTGGCAGCTGATTTCTCAAAAGAAACTATGCAGGGCAGAAGGGCTTGACAAAAAATATTCAACAGGATGAAGACTCAGGATATACACCAAGAATAATGTATCCAGCAAAGCTACCATTTAGAGTTGAAGGACAGGTAAAGAGCTTCTCAGACAAAAAGAAGCTAAAGGAATTTGTCACCACCAAGCCTATTACAGGAAATGTTGGAATACATCTTGAAGAAGAAAAAACATGTCTCAAAAACAGAAAAAAAGTATGGTAACAACTACATTCCTATCAATAAGTACCTTAAATAAAAAAGAATTAAGTGCTCCAACCAAAAGATAGAGTGGCTGAAAGGATAAGAAAATAGACCCCTACATGTGAAAAGAAAGGAGATGGAAAAAGATATTGCTTTGATGGACCTAGAAGGTATTTAAGTCAGACAGAGAAAAATAAGCACTATATGATTTCACTTATATGTAGAATCTAAGGAATAAAAAGAACAAACTAATCAAAAACAGACTCACAAATATAGTAGACAATTTGGTGAGGGACAGAGGGGAGGGAGGTTTGGGGGGCTGGCAGAATGGAGTGAAGGGATTAAGAAGCACAAATTAGTAGCTGATGGATGGTCACGGGGATGGGGAGCACGGCATAGGGAATGTAGTTAGCATTAATACGTTAGCTAGGTGGAGGGTCAGGGGAGGGAGAGTGCAATTGGGGGGATCGTTTTATGAACTATATAGATGTCTAAACAATGTACTGTATACTTGAAACTAAATTTAAAAAATTGTAAGAAACTTACAAGTATTTTTAAAAAATAGATAAGTCCACAATCATAATGAAAGTGTTAAAAATCTTTCTTTTATAGCTAATCAAATAAGCAGACAAAAAAAAGCACTGAGGATAGAGCATGTAAAAAACACAATAAAATGGTAATTATACATATTTAATTTACATATGCAGAAAATTGAATCTAATAATCACAGAATCAATTAAAAATAGTACTTTGTTCCAGTTCCTACTTTAAGATATCTAAACTCAAGGGGGAAGGCATAAAAGCATTTTTGGCTTACAGTGAAATTTTACCAAAGTACTCGCTTAGACATAAGGTCTATTAAATGTACTCAAAAAAATATAATTTGTGATCTCTCTTATAAGAAACATTTTAATTTGCATTTTGACAGTTAACTTAAAAAGGTGAACCTATGCACCCAAAGTCTAGCTTGTGAGATAAAAGCACTGTGTTCTTTTCTAGCTCTATTACTATAATTTGAGTTTGGTATGACAATAGCTCTAGTAAAAAGATAATTCAGTTCATATGTCATCATCATTGTTTATTGTAGATAACTTGATAAAATGTAAATCATGAGCAGACTCCAAATCCTTATAGCATTGGATTAAAATCCTGAGCTTTGGAGTCTGACAGATCTAAATTTAAATACAATTTTGATATTTGATAACTGTGTTTTGGGGCATGTTAGCTAGCTAACCTCACCACAGAATGGAAATAATAACACCTGTATCATAAGGTTGTGATGAAAATTAAATGAGCTAATTTATATGAAATCCTTAGCAGAGTACTTGGGATTTTATAAATCCTGACAAAATAGTGCCTATTATTCTCCTTTTCGTCAGATCAGGACTTCACTAAATTCACTTCCTTATAGTCCTAAATCATTATATTATACCTCCTTAGGTAGTGCAGCAGGGATGAAGGGAATAGAGGAGATGTAAAGGAGAGGACCATAGGACATTAGACATTATTTTGACAAATAAAGCAAAGAAATTACTCCCCAGCAACTGAGAAATTAAGTGATAAAAATGTTTAATCATGCTTAACTCAATCAGCTTTAATCACAAAAGCAGAACACTGTGAAGTCATAGAATTTGTTAAAATTTAATTCATACACTCCAGACTGAACACAGGATATGAAGTTAATCTTTGTAAAACACACTATGTCCCACTCGACTAGTTTTTTCCATGGAATAGTGTTTCAATGGACACTGGCAACATTCAACTCTCAGGTCCTCTTTTATCTATTCTGTCATTGTTAATGAATCTCCTTTCTAAGTAAGTTTTTTTTAGTCTTCTGATGTGTTAATAACTTCAATCAGATTAAGATAAAAATCTTATGGCTATTGGAGCCATTGTGTATCTTCAGTAAGAAAACATATCTATCTGATCTTATCAATAACAAGTTGAATTAATTGTTTAAATCTAGAAAGAAACATTCTTGCCTTTATTTCCAAGTTCTCTGAAGTAGAACACCTCATGTCCACATCCATATTTTCCTAAAATTTCTATTTTGTTTGTAGAAATGGACCATCAATTAAAGCATTAGAGTTAAACACACACACACACACACAAACACACACACACACACACACACACACACACACACACACACAAGCACCCAAATGCAGTTCTTGATTTTACACTTATTCCAAGTGTAAGAAGGGTTACCAAAAGCTTATCTTATTTATTATAGAGCATAAATAATGTGAAAAATGTAGATTCCCTTTTGTTCCTAAGCTATACTATTGTATTTCTACGTGTACATTACTTTTTGGAGTAACACAAAATGATGGACTTAATAATTCTAACCAAGGCCTCTAGTTAACACTCAATGGAATCATTTGGTTACACGTCTCTATCACTTGACTGTGAGTTAATTGAAGATAGTGACCAAATCTTATATAAATTTTGTACCTCCAGCCTCGAACAGTGATAAATGAATAAATTAAGGTTAGTAAAACATTTTAAATAGAATCATTAGACATAATATATTATTATATTGCTGTGACGTTCATTTTTTACTTTTAAAGAGTGTGTACTACTTTATAACACTATCCAAAAGGAAATCTCACATCCCTTTTTTCCCCACTTCTCACTCCCCGCACACCTTTGCACAGCTGAAGAAGCAATTAGGAATCAGGCCATTAAAAATTCAGTGGTGTTTCCTGAAGTTATTGGAGGAGGGTGAGTGTGAGTCTGAAACTTTATCAACCAACTAATTTTATTTCCTATCACCAGGCAGCTGGAAACTTACTTTATAAAACTCTTCTCTAAGCTTTAGACAACACCAAAAGGAACATCACTAGCAGTAGTGCATTATTTTGCTGCCAATGATCAGTTTTTAAAATCAGCCTTTCAAAATCTTCAATAAGATCATTCTTCAATATAAGAAATACAAGCTAAGTGCCGATAATTTCAACTAGGTTCTTCAGTATTCTCTACCTTGTGACTGCAATAAAACAGGAACAATGCTGCAATTTTAATTTGACACATACTCATTTTAAAATAAACATACTTGTAAAATAGAAATGATGATAATGATACCTACCAGACAAGATAGTTTTAAAGATCAAATGAAAAAATAATGACAAATGTGCTTTGTAACATGTAAAGTGTCAGAGAAATACTAATTATCAACAGTATCATTATTGTTAGCATTATAATTGTATATAAGTAAAATAACCTATCATCTATGCGATATATTTAGACATCTTGAAGTTACCATGATAAGACAATTTACCCTGATAGCCTCTTAATACTATTAGTGTGCTATTTACCTGTTAGAAACAAATAAACACAATATGGAAGAAGATGAATTTGTTATTCATTCATATTCTAGTATGAATTAATTAAATAAGATCATTTTCATCTTAAACTACTAGTTGAAAATAACCTATTAAAATATAAGAAAAGAGGAGAGGCAATTTTACAGCATGGAACAATGTGGGAGAAGCCCAGGCCTGGTTAGTATCCTGGAGATGACAGCATTCTGTTAAAGTAACAAAGAGACCACTGTGTAAATACAGAATAGAGTGAGCACCAGCAACAGGAAGCAATGTAAGAGGAAAAAAAAAAAAAATCAATGCTAACAAAACTTGGGTAGCCTTTTAAAAGTTTGACCACCTTGAAAAGTTGACCTTGTCAAACAAAGAAAAGGCAAGTAATCTAGGGATAAAAGCTAGCACTTCTTTGGCAAGGAAGAACATATATACATTTAGCTTGCCCAAGTAAAGAGGCTAAAGCTATGATCCCAAGACTCCACTACCACTACCACAAACTCTGATGTAGTAGATAAATAATCAGGATTATTTTCTGATAACACTGTATAAGTGAAGATTAGAGGAAGATATGGAAAGAATACGGAAAACAAAAAAGAATGTATTGTTTCAGCTAACAATACAGACTTATAGGTCAACTGTGTAAAGAGAAAGTCACAAGAAAAGATTGCAAGTATGTTTTTTTCACAGAAATTGAGGTGTTAGGATCACTTTTTGCCTTTCTTTTCAGAACACATCTTTGAGTGTGATGTGAAATGTTGGCACCACACCTAAAGAGAGACTCCAACAAATAGGAATTCATTCATAACAGAATATTAGTTATAGTGAACTAAAAAACCACTTTATACAAGGAATAGCTAAAGGTACTTATATATAAAGAAGTCTTATATACTGTGGAAAGTGAAGTCACAGAAAAGGAAGATACAGGGATGGCTGTATATAAAGTGGTTAGTCCATGAAGCAGTTCTGAGGGGTTACATTCCTATTCAGTGCCCTACTCATACAGCAACCATGTCACTTGGAAAGTGGACAAATGTACACACTCTAAATTGTGGATCAATGGTACAGAGGATCTGCCAATGAAAAGAGGCAAGCTTAAGAGCAATAATTGCAAACAAATCATATCAGGTCAATAAAAGAAATAACTCTCTCAGGCAAGACTTCCGGAAAGGTCCAACAGACCCTCTTCCCAGTAAAACAACCATAGTTAGTAAAAACAAAAACAGAACTTCAGTTCCCTAGAAATTGCCTTATGGGCATATGGAAAATGGAGGACCATTTATTGGAAAAAATCTACAAAATCTTGCCAAGGACAGCAAGTCTATGCCATCTCAGTTAGTGTCAGCTCACTCTATACCTCCTTAGTCTAGTGTGACAGAAGTTCTGCTCTGATCAGGCATGCCAAGAATACTGGGGCTCTCTTGTCCTCCAGTTCCCTAGTCTAGTGCTACCGTTTCTCACCAGAAGAAATGGGCTACTAGCATTTCTCACTCTCCTCATCCTTCCCACCAGCTCCCTGTTGAAGAACCTCTATTCTAGGCAGTGCAGCCAACAGATATGGGGCTAATTTTTCCCATTCAGCTTCTACTCATGAGGTAGATCTGCTAGAAGTGAGGTAGGCCAAGAATATTGTGTCCAAAAATGTATTCTTACTCTCCATTCATCTTTCAGTTTCCTTAAAAGACACAAGATTATATAAAGTAAGTAGTAATTATAAATGTTTATTATTGGATTTGTGACATAGAGAGCATACATATATCAATAGCATACATATATCAATAACAGCATCAAAAAGGGTTAGAAGGAATAGAGCTATATAGAAATAAAGTTTCTATATTTTATAGAAATTAAGCTAACTTGATGCTGATTCTTATAGGTAAAAATGTATACTGTAAGCTGTTAGAGCAACCACAAGAAAAACACACAAAAAAGCCTTAAAAATAATTTTAAAAGTTAAATGTTACATAAAAAATATTCATTTAAGATAAAAGAAAACAGAAAAGGTCAATAGGGAAAGAAAACAATATGGAATATATAGAAAATAAAAAATAAAATGTCTGGTGTAAATGCAGCAATATCAATAACATTGAATGTGAATGGACTAAATAATTCAATTGAAAGGAAGAGACTGTCAGATTGAATAAAAAGAAAACAGTATCCCCTAATATGCTGTTTATAAGAGATACATTTTAGATTCAAAGATACAAATAGGTTAAAAGTAGATGATAGATAAATATAGATAAGCAGCAGCCATGAGAGCTGTTGTGGCTCTACTAATTTACGATAAAATAGACTTAAAAATGAAAACAAAAATGTTCCTAAAGTAGGACATTTTATTATGAAAAAGTCAATTAATCAGAAACTATAATAATTATAAATATATATGCACCTAACAATAGAACCCCAAAACACATAAAGTAAAAGCTTACAGAATTGAAGAGAAAAGAATAGAAAAATAAAAAAGAAGAGTTGGAGGAGTTTGAGACTTTAATACCCTCCATTTCTAATAACAGAGCAGCTAGGTAGAAGGAAAACACTAAAATAGAAGATTTAAAACACTATAAACCAAATAGACATAAGAGACATTTATGGAACCCTCCACTCAACTATGGAAGACTACATATTTTCATCAAGCACACATGTAACATTCTCCAATATAGACCAAATTCTAATATAAGGACATAAAAGAAAACTTAATAAATTAAAAATTATTGAAATCCTACAAAGTGCATTTGCTCACTACGAGAGAAAATTAGAAATCAGTAAGAGAAGTTTAGATATTAAGAAATATATATAAAAACAACAACAAACTTCTCAATAACCAATATGCTCAAGAACTCACAAGAGAAATTTAAAAATGCTTTGAGATGAATAATAATTAAAAAGAGCATATCAGCAGTGCTTAGAAGGAAGTTATTTATAGCTACAAGTGCTATAATAATAAAACATTCTCAGATCAATAAATTAACTATACCACCCAAAGAAACTGGAAAAAAGAAAGCAAAATGAACTAAAATTAGGTAAAAGAAGAACAGTAATAAAGTGGAAATAAGCAAAACAAAATAGAAAAATAGTAGAAAAAATTAATGGTTTCTTTTTGGGGTGATGAAACAGATGTTTTGTTTTTTCTATAAAAAGGTTAGCAATATTGACAAATACCACATAACACCATTTACAATTGTGGGAAACTGAATGTGTTTTGATCTCTGGTCTGGAACAAGACAAAAATGTCTGCTCTTGCTATTTCTAGTCATTATTGTACTCAAGTTCTAGCCTGGGAACATAGGCAAAAAACAAAAGGTATCTAGAGTGAAAAAAGTCAAAATAACTTATCTCTATTTGCAGATGAAATGATTATATATGTAGAAAACTTTAGGCAATCCATTAGGGGAGAAAAATTATAACTAATAAACATGTTAAGCAAGTTTGCAGGATGCAAGATCATTTTAGAAAAATTAATTGTATTACTATGCACTCACAGTGAAAAATCTGACAATAAATTTAAGAAAACAATTCCACTGACAATGTATGACTTTTACACTGAAACTTTAAAACATTGTTAAAAGAAATTACAGAAGCCCTAAATAAGTATAATCACATTCTGTGTGTATGTATCTGAACACTTAAAATGGTTAAAATGGCAATACTCTTCAAATCAATTTATAGTTTTGACAATTCCTATTAAAATCCTAGTTGGCTTTTGTTTGGGCAAAAATTAATAAGTGAAAAATAAAATTCATATAAAAATTCTACCAGAGAAGCCAATATAATTTTGAAAATGAGAACAAAATTAATTCAGAATTCCAATTTTTAAAACTTAGTACAAACCTACATTAATCAAAACAGTGTGTTACTAGCATAAGGATAGGTATATCGAGTAATGGAATAGAATCTAGAGTACAAAAATAAACTCATATTTATGGTCAATTGATTTTCAACAAAGGCGCTGAGGCAATTTAATTAAAAAATAATAGTCTTTCTAATAAATTTTGCTGGGGAATCTGGATATTCACATGCAAAAGCAATGAAATTGGATCCCTTCTTATTCTCATACATAAAATTAAACTCCAAAAAGATCACTCACCTAATGTAGGAGATAAAACAATAAAACTTAAAACTTTGGAGTAAATCTTCACACCTAAGATTAAGCAAAACCTTCATAAAAAAAGACACCAAAAGCATAAATAACAAAAGAAAAAGATATATGACTTCTTAAAAATTTAAAACTTTTGTTCTGAAAATGATACCATCAGGAAAGTCAATCCACGTATTAGAAAAAAATATTTTCATGTCACATATCTGATAAGAGACTTGTGTCTAGAATACGTATTAAACTCTTATGAAGGCAAATATTCTCAGCATCATTAGCGATTAAAAAGTAAAAATAACTTCAAAATACAATGAGACAATATGGTATACCCACTAAGGTCACTAAAATAAAAAAAAGACAGACAATAACATCTTGGCATAAATGAGGAGAAACTGGAATCCTTTTATACAGATGGCTAAACAGAAAATGGTACAGGTCCTTGAAAAACAATTTGACCAGATCTCAAAATGTTCAACATAGAGTTACCATATACACCTAGCAATTCCACACCTAGGAATTTATCTATGATAAATATAAATATATGTTCACCCCAAATTATGTATACATATTTTTTGTATACAATGTCTATAGCAGCATTATTCTTAACAACCAAAATGTAGAACAATCCAAATGTCATTCGACTGATCAACGGATGAAATGTGGTATAATCATACAATAGAACATTATTCAGCAATAACAAGGAATGAAGTACTGGTACATGCTACAATATGGATACATCTTAAAAACATGATAAGTGAAAGAAGCCAGTTAACAAAAGATCACATATTGCATGATACCATTTATAAGAAATGTTCAGAATAAGCAAATCTATGTACAGAAAGTAGATTATTGTTTGCCTTGAGCTCAGAGGGAAGATGGAGTGTGACTGTTAATAGGTACATGATTTCTTTTTGGGGTGATGAAATGTTCTAAAAATAGCAGTTGTTCAACTCTGTGAATATACTAAAAACCATTGATTTGTACACTTTAAATAGACAAGGTGAATTGAATGAAATTAATTCTATTTAATAAAGCTGCTTTTAATAAGTCACAATGAATTAGGTCATAATATTTTTTTAAAAGACTCTAAAGTGTTGAGACTATTTTTATTGAACTACAATCATCAAAATAAAATCTCCCTGTTCTTTGAGTATTATAAATTCCAGTTATTTCTCTTTAAGACATTATATACTTTTTTCTTTCTTCAATGATATCACTCAATTAAATATTACTAAAAAATCCCACTTTCTAGTGTCTCAGTTTAACTCAGAAATTAGAAAGCAATAGGCAGGTAAATTTTTCTGTTTCATCTATGCATTTCTATCATTAGATATCAAGTTGTAATATTGCTTTAACTCATTAAGTTTAGACACAGGAGGATAGTCTTCTTAAGGCTAAACTGGACGCCAAAAATTTAAATTAAAATGTTGTTCTCTCCCAACTACTTCATGTGTATTAAGTTGTTCAAAAGTTGTAGAGTCAGAGAGGATATTTATCATAAAATATTATAACTTTTCTATACTTGAGAGATGAAGTGTGACACAATATTCTGAATGCTATGCATGCTTTGTCCAATAGTCAAAATTGATCTAATTACTGCAGACTAGTCAATCATTTAAGGAAAATGTATTTTTTGTCAAAATCATACATGATGATATCATGTAAAGACTATGTAATATCTCTTATAAAACAATGTTCAGCAAAATAAGGTTAACTTTCAGGAAAACTGCATTCTATTCATACTAACTTGCATGTATCTTCTAATTAGATAATTAGAACTAGGTTTTAAGTGATTTGTAATATACCTTGGAAAAAGGCATAAAACAAATTATAAATCAGTAAATAATACTACCTTGGAATAATCGTTTTCATACTTGTGATTAGAGAAAATTAATGTATTTGCTTGAAAATTCATCTCTTTTCATTTTTTAATCTAATTTCTAAACTTCTAGAACATTAGAACTTTGAATTTCTTAACATGTTTATCCCTGAGCCTACAACTATATCAGCTAAATAAATTTTGTTTTATAATTTAAAAAAAGAACTTTCAACAGTTACTCACAATGGAATGAATACACTGCCTTAGGTGGTAGACCTCCTACATTCTAGGAGCTTAGAGATGGATTGGTCAGCACTTTGCAAGGATGCAAGGGAGGAATCATTCACCTAAGTGGAGTTCAGGCTACATTAAATTCACGGTCCTTTCCAATCCTATGGTTTTGTGGATATATGTATATTACCACTTACTTAGAGATGCTTATTTATTTAAAAAAAAATTCTTCCTATATGCTCTCCAGTGAAAATGTGCAGTGTCACCCATCAGTATCCTACTTAGAAAGTTAGATTGAATGTATATGAAAATGCCACTGCTTTTATACAGGGCACTGTCTGGAAAAAATACAAAAGTTAATGAATTCCTTAAAGTTTCAGACCTGGTGGAGAGAGAGATTTGCGTAGACTGTTTTCCTAATGCAGTTTTAATAGCTGTGTTTATAACCATATTTCACTGCACAATGTCTAAATCTAAATGTAACATGTAATTAATTTCATGAAAAGCATGTTTATTCTTAATTAAAATAATTTGTACTCTGCAATTTCACCAGGAAACTCAACATGCATATATTTAAACATGTCAGAGGTGAATAGCTAAACATTATATATTCATGAGTATTACATTCCTATGTTGGCAACACTAATGTTGCACATAATGTGCCCTGTAGCTCCCCCAAAAATTTACATTGTAATGACTTACCCTAGTGATTATCAAAAAATAATGTAGAAAATCTTCCGCCAATCAGTGTAGGAGAGCAAGGGAACAATTGTTTTCATGGAATCCTGATGTGAAAGTAAATTTCTTTTCATCAATTTTGAAAACTAAATGCACTCACTATGTTAAAATTGAAAGTAGAGCTCCTCACATTTATATGAATAATAAATGCTCATAGAATCATTGTTGTCATTCACAAAGGTATGTCAAATATATTACCTTATTTCAAATTCATAACTCTCTGAAACCGATTGGACAACTATTATACTCATTTTAGTGATCAGAACACTGTGGCTTAGGAAGTTGTGTTTTCCTCAAAGTCACACAACAAACTAATCATTAACAAAGTTAGTACACAAACTCAGAGTTTACCATCTAGCGTGGTGCCTGGTAAAGAGTAGGTCTTTCTGATATATGTTGAATTCATTTATGATAAAAAATTTGGCCCTAAGTTAGAGGACTCTGTCCACTGCACATTCCAGTGTGTTATAATGGCTTTGTACATAAGTGCTTTTCAGTGGTGTTTTCTGAAAGAGTTTATTTAGAAGACCTGATGACTTCAGGTTTTGCTAATTAGGTAACTTAAGTATCTGACTACAAATATACAAAAGTGGAAATTTCAAATATGTTTGCTTCACCTTAATCTAGTAGGGCATATTTGTTAAGTGAGGATGAGGAGGCTCCTGCAACATGACTTTTTGATGTTTCACTGAAAATATGAGACACAAATAATCATATTTTGTTAAATTGTACAACTCTGTCTTCTTCTGTCTATGACATAGACATTATGGGAAAGTCAGGAAAAGGTCAACAGATGTCAGTATGAAATAGTAGGAGAAAGAACAATTACCACTTCTCAATGATTGTTAGTGCAAAACCACAATAGCTCACTTTGACATTTTCCAGATAAAAGTCATTTAGGTCACCAATTTGCCGGCATATTAACTTAATTTTTGCCAAATGAGAGAGTTCATACAGAAGCCATGATTTATTTTGGTAGATACAAATCAAAATCTCTTTGGTATGTAATTCTGATACGTGTAATATGATGAAGACAGTATAGTTGTCAGTTGACCTAAAGGCTGGAAGACCCTTCTCACAGTGCCAAGCCTAGCTGCCCCAGAAAGTTCTGTTAAGGTCGCAGTCATCCAGGCCATTTGTTTAGGGACATGCTAACTGTCTCAGCTGGCACCAATCCCTGCCCCACATTTGGTCTTTTGAATTCCTCCTGACTTAAATCTTGTCATAATTTTTTTTCCCCAGTGATGAGGTCAGCTTAGGACCAGAACACCAGGACTTAGGCACTGTTTAAATCATAGATTCCAGGACTGGTGGAGATGATAAGGAACTGGCTACATCAGTTACTGGTTTTCCAGAAAGAAGGTAGAAAGAGACACAAATCAAGAGACAATGAGAAGTTGTAGTGCCAGGGAATTAAGGGCCAGAAACTGAGAATGAGTATCAGTCTTTACATCTAAAAGCTCTGTGAAGTTTTCCTTCAGTTCTGCTTTGGACTAAAAACTTTCTTTAGCCCAGTATCTCCGATAGCACTCTGTGTTTAATTCTCTGATGGCAGGGATAAAGAGGAATAAAGAGGGACAGGTTTTAGAGTCAGGCAGACCTGAGTTTCAGTTAGATTCACCACTAACTATGAGACTTCGGAAAGTATGTAAATCCTCTAAGCCTCATTTTTCTGTATTAGTAAATTAGAAATAATAATACATTACTCACAGAATTGTTGAATGAATTAATATAATGCATATGAAATGTTTATTTAGCCTACATATGCTAATTACATATATATGCACATTTAGATTTTATCTAGTGATATAATATACCACATAGGAAATATAAAGAAAAAATACACACTATATAATAGCCATGATGTTTTTTTTAATATAGACATTGGAAAACTGTTTATCAAGCCAGTTTCCTTCTCCCCCGGGGCACTGAGCTGGAGTGTTTCCTGCTTGCAATAGGCTAAATAATATTCCAGAAAGAAGTCTGTGTTTTAATCCCCAGAACCTGTGGGTGGGAAAGGACACTTTGCAGATGTGATTAAAAATCTCAAGCTGGAGAGATAATTCTGGAAGATTCAGTTGGGCCCAGTGTACTTACAAGGGTTCTTACAGAGGGAGACAGAAAGTTAAAAACCAGTAGTGGAAGATATGAACATGGAAACAAGAGGTTGGAGTTATGTGAGAAAGGGACCGCAAGCCAAGGAATACAGGCAACTACTAGAAGCTGAACAAGAATAGGAAATGGTTTCTCCCTTCAGAGTCTTAATTTTTCCCAGTGAAACTAATTTCAGACGTCTGCTTTCCAGAACCATAAGAAAATAAATGTATATTCTGTTAAGCCACTAAATTTCTGGTAATTTGTTATAGCAGCAATAGGTAATATATCAAGCCAACTTATAGATGGGTAATGGCCACATGAGCAAGATCTGACCAGAGAATGTGGGTAAAATCTACCTAACAATAAGGTCTAGCCCATAAAAACTTAACACTATTCTTCGCTCTTTTTTGTTCTCTATGAGGTGGAAGGAAGCAAAGCAGTTAGAGGGAGAGTCTACCTAGGAGGTGGTAGAGCAGCAAGAAAATGGAGCCTTGGTCCCTAAATCAACCTGTGAAAAACCATCTATAAATATCTCACTTTACTGAAGTGATTTTTTTCGCATATCTACACTGTAAGACAAAATAGATCAAAGAGAAAGGATATGTCTTATTCTTGTATCCCTCAATGGTTAACATTATGTTTGGTACATAAAAACTCTATATTATGCAGATAGGTTTCATCAAAATCAACAATATTGATTTAGACTAAACTGAGGAGGTCAGAAATGGAAGATAGTACAGATTGGGAAACAGAAGGCAAAGTAGGTCCAATTTTTCAAGACACAGGCTGAGAATAAAGTCAGGGCCAGGGGTTAACTCATAATGGATATGGGTCAGTGACCTGTGGTCCATAGGCTCTGAAGGGGTTCAAAATGAGTCTCCCCCAAATGTGCCACTTTAGCATGCAGACTATTTTGACCTGAAGAAAATCAGGACCTATCATACATGAAAAACTTTTCCCTCTCCCTTAATTACCTAAAGAATTTAGATAGAAGCCTAGAAAGATTGATAACCTTTTATCTGAATGACCTATCTGTGTGGCAGGACAAATATCTATTTACTAAACATCTGCTCTTCTTATTATCCTGTGAATTACCCTTTATCCCTTTGAAGCCTCAGGCCCTTATCCCAGTCCAAGTTCTAAATATCATACAAGCCTCAATTGCCAGACTTGTCCTTGGCTCTCACTAACTTTGTGCATAATGAAATTTGATTTTTTTCCTATTAAACCATCTTGTTAATTATTAGACTGGCTAGAAGAACCTAGGAGGATAAAGAAAAAAATGTTTTCTCTTCGACAGCTAATTTAAATAGAAAGAGCCAGATCAGTTATCTACCACAAAATGGGTGACTGTAGTAAAGTGGGATGAGAGTGAAGGCTTATGAATTTGGGATCTATTTTCAAAGTTAGCAAAGGGAATTTCTAGCTTGAATATATCATCATTATCAATCTCCTCCTTAAAAAACTGTTAAGCCTTGCCTAAGTTATTCGTTTTTTTAAAAAAACATGCTAGTTCAGTGTTAGAATAAACGAGACCATGTGGTACTTTCTGCCCTGGTTCACATGGGAAAACAATATTATAAAGTTCTCACTGAAATGAAACAGATTTTTTTTCTACAATCAAATAAACTAAGACAACTATCAACTCAAAGAATTTTGTTGCACCAAGTAGGGTCTGTGGTTCAGAGAACATTTGCTTTCCTTATTTTCAGTCTACCTAAGTTCTGCATTATTTGAAGAGCAATTCAAATCTTTTATAAACTAAATGCTTCTTTGGTCTGAAACAAAGTTTTGCTTTTTATCAGACAGTTCTCAGGCTTTATAATAGGCAAGATCATTGTCACTGCAGTCCCAAGATATAGTCTCTTTCTCAGTGATGCATAAAAGGATTTTCCTCTCTTCAGATGATAATTAAATTAAAAGCAAAGTTGGGAAGAAGGCTTTGAACTGCTCTGGTGAGAAAGGTCACTGACTGATCAGCAATCTGTTAGCACAGCTGTTTCCAGAAGAGACTTTCCAGCCATATCATCACAAGTGGGTTCTTCGTATCAAGTGAGAAGGCAGTTGGTTTTGATTCCTTTAAACACTTTCCTAGTGACACTTAGAAGCCAGTAAATGCACAGACATGTGGAGAGCTTTGCAGAGACTTAGGTGAAACACCAAATTAAATTGTCAAGAAAACCCACAAGAGAAAAATGCCATAAAATCCACCATCAAGAAATAAATTGTGGTAGTGGAGCAGATTTATATCCTTTCTGTTAAAAGTGTCAGTGTCATTTTGCTCATCTCCTTAATCTTTGCACCACTAGAGGGAAGAGAGCTGCATGCAGTGTTTGTGCTTAATACGTAGTACTCCTGTAAGTTGCATATAGTCATTTTTGCATATTCGGTGATCTCATATTTTCCAGTCTAAAACAGACAACCAAGTGGTAATGACCAAGAGATGTTAGCATCACTAAAAGAAAAGGAAAATATATATACCACATGCAACGAGCAATGGGATGCTGGTTACAGCTGGTTTCAGACAGATAACAATCCAAGTTTACCTAGTCTAGCTAGTCGTGAGAAGTTTTGCCTGGGTGCTTCTCTTTCATAGCTAGGAAATTGGAAGATAGAGAATTTAGCTACAGTTTCTTTATAGGATATGAATTTGCCCATTAGGTAATTTCATGTTCAAACATGTCTCTAATAACTTCCTTTAAATTTTAATGGGAAAAAGAATGGACTGAACCTAGAATAAATTGGAAATTGATTTTTAATCATTTTCAAAATGGCACACCATGTTATCATTTGCTTATTTTAAAAAGTGCAAATGACTCATCAACCCCACTGCAGAAAAATATAAATGAGAATTTTGTTTATCATACGGTTCACTATCATCTTAAAAGTTTGATGGACAGTAAAATTAACAAATTAACATTCACTGAGTGATATCTACATGGCAATGACTGAATCTATATTCCTTGAAAAAGAAAAGTCAGTGTGTTGTGGTTACCTTGCAAATATGTGTTTTTTAGGTGTTTTTCTAAGTCCTTTATATGCATTATCTCATTTAATCCTCACAACAATCCTTAGAGTTATCATAATAATTTTATATCATATTTAAAGGCTAATTAAAGCATAAACTTCATAAATCTAAGTTAATACAAAAAGGCATTCTTTATAGCCTCCTTGTGTTCCCTGACAGTTTTCTAACTTCAAATCTGGAGAAAAGACAAGAGAGACTCAGCCTCTTTCTCCCCAGAACTTCTTACACCAAGTAATCCATGGCTTCTAATGTGAATTAATAAAAAGTTAACCTTTATCAAGTCGCAAAAGGTAGACCTACTGTCCTATCTCTCAGACAATGGGTGCTACTTATATTTTTATAACTATGAAAGGGTCACTTGAGTGATTCTTAAATGAAGAATTAAATCTTGGTTAAAGATTCTCTTGGTTAAAAAAAAATCTTATTATATCTTTAGTGTTGATTGTTTATAAAAATTGTTCTTGCAATATAGTGAGAAGTATTTTTTAAATTAAAAAAAGAATCTCATGAAGTTATGCATTCATTGATTTGCTTTTATTAATAAAATAAGATCCCATACAATGGGATCCTTGCAGAAAAAATCCATAGTTTAACCTACTCCTCCAATAATGTATTTAGAGTAAGCAGAATCCCAATATTTGGGTCTGTTTTGTCCAGTATTGGCAGCCTCTAGAAGACTATCCCGACAGTTCACTTCTCTAATCACATGCTCCACAAGAACTAATCAGAATCAAGGGCAGGTCATTAGACTTCCTAAGAAGAGGTCTAATCTGTACTGGATGACTTTCATGATTTATACTGGGCACAGTCATATTTGGTGATAAAGATCACAGGGCAAAAGGCTATTGTCTCATTACCTTTGATTCACTCCAAAAATCAAAGACTTCCCTTTTCTATTAAGACTATTTTTTAAGACCAAATTTAGGTTTATGATGAAACTGATAGGAAGGCACAGTTTATGCCCCAACACATGCATAAACTCCCCCACTACTATGTCCTTTCAAGACTTTATACTTAGTGCTGAGTAATATTCCATTGCCTGCATGCACCACAGTTTATTTATCGATTCACCAGCTGAAGGATACATTAGTTGATTCCAATGTTTTGAAAACTCTTTCATTTCTTTTGAAACCTCTTATTTTCCTAAACTACAGTCAGACTGAACAATAATACACTGGTTTGCCTAGTAAGCCTGGAAAGGGTATGTATTAGGCTATGTGTCATTAGGGCAGTCTCTCTGTCAATTAAGCTTTAGATCCGTGTTCATTCACATCAAAGAAGTGAAAAAAGAATTTGTGTTTTGAGGTGGAAATATTTCTCACAGGACTTTGAGTAGCTTGGAGCTGTCTAACAAAGGGAGAGAGAATCTTCAGTCTATCAGATCTGCATCAAGTTTGGCAACAAAACACCTGGGAATAATAGTTTCAAAGATACGCCTTCAATTCAAAAATAACTTTTCAAGATAAACAAAATACCACACTAAATGCATACCATAAATTTTGGTGGTGGTGGTGGTTTGTCTGTTTCCGTAAACTAATCAAACGATAATGAGATATAACTAGGTGCCATTTCCTCTTTTCTACCAAGCCAGACTAGTTTGGTGCCAATGTTGAAGTTTGAAGAAAAATCTCTTGAGAAACTACATTTAGCTACATACATGTAAGGTGAATAGATCCACAATCCAGAGGAAAAGTTGGAGCAGAACTTTGTGGTTTTAATGAAGGCTGGTCTGTTCCTCTCTTCTTGAGGGCCTTTAGTTCTCACTACTCAAAAGAGTCACCGGAGCACTCAGTGCTGCATGTCCCATAGTGTAGCCAGGGAGATCTGCTAGAAAAGAGCCAGTGCCCCAGAAAAAGCCCTCTCTGCTAAGGTTAAAGAAGAATAAACTAGGAGATATTGGTGACACAAGCATGCAAAGTTCTTCATTTTTTAGGGAAGGCTGGCCATCTGTTGTAGAGATGTGACTGAGCAAATGAGTGTGAACCATTCAAATAAATACAATGCTGGAGTTCAGCAGGTTGTCCTCTGATACCAGGGAAAGGTTCAAGGCAGCTGTTGACAAACCTCCAATGGTCTCTGCTGGACTAAACTCCAGAGGTGACACTGACCATCATGACCAAAGGAACTGGGATAAAGCCTGAAAGGATATATCAGTTATCATCTCTATCTTGTAACCACTTCTACTCTGTACTCTGTGTTTGTTAATGAATAGGACTCTTGGACTGATTATGTCCCAGAAATCCAAGAGGAGATGAATATGGTGAGGCAAGCTAAGCCTCACAATAAAATCTCTCCAGAAAGGACGTGTAAATATCCAGGACATGAACTGGAAACGTAAAAGATATGACTCTGTGTATGTTTGCCTCACAAAAATTATGCAGAAAAAAATAATTATTTTCAACCTGGCATCATATTGGAGGATATTTTAAATAGTAATTATAGATCAAATTTTAAGTTATAATTAATCTAGAGGTGTTTCTACTAATATAAATAATACTAAAAGTTTTAATCAGATGATCATATAACTAAAATCACACATCTATAGATAATGACAGTCACAGCCACTGTCAATCACACACAAATCTCAGCCTGGTGATCACAGCATTTCTTTCAATATCACTACTAATAATAATGATAAAAAATAATACACATAATTCTAGGAATGTTACATTTTTAGTATATGCTCAAAAATTTTAATGTGTATATAAATCTAAAACATAATGAAATGCATTTTCTTCAATAATCTCATATGAGCAGTACAGTGAGTGTCTGCATCAGGATGTGAGTATTCAAAAACCCACAAGCACTCTGTAATATCTAAATCCACTGCATTCCATATAATCTTTAAAAGTACTACTTGCCATTGAGATCCATCTTGAATCATTTAGCTAGTTCAAAATTTAGTAATAATAACAATCATTTATGAGGGTCTCATGCCAGACATGATTAGTTGCCTTATATGTGAACTCCTTATAGCAATCCTGTAAAGGAGGAATTATCAATATCACTGCTAGAAAATATAGAGTTCATTCATTCATTTGTTAATTTAGTCTTTTGGTAAATATATAATGCTTGCCTATTAATTGCAGACATTTCTCTGGATACTGAAGATTCAACATCAAAAAAAAAACAAAAACAAAAACAAAAATCCCTAGTCTCATGAACAAATAAACATAGAAAATAGAGGCAGATAGTGACGATCAAATGAAGAACCACACCAGAGTTATAGAATAGAGAGTCAAGATGTGAATAATTCCATTTTAAATATGGTGCTCCTTTGAGCTCTCTGAGATCCTAGTCAAATGAATATTTTGGGGAAAGGAATTCCAGGTGGAGGGAACTCTGAGATGGGAGTAAATCTGGTGAGTTCAAGAAGTATCAAAAATGCTAGTTTGCTTGGAACACAGGTCATGGCAAAAAGTAGAAAAAATGTGAACAGAAAGGCCAGAAAATGCAGTGTCTTGTAGGCAACTCCAAGGAACATGGAATTTAAACTTGAACCAAGGGAGGCTTTTAACTAAGAAATTACATGATCTGATTTTAACTTTGAGATTCGGTATGGCCGTGGAGTAATAATGGAGAAAAATTTTGTACTGTAAAGAGTCTATGAATAAAAGCAGAGAGACCATGTTGAAGACTGTGTCTCAGGTAAAAGAAGATGATGCCTTTGACGAGAATTTGTGGCTATGAAGCTAATGAGAAAAGGTAAAATTCAGAATAGATTTTGAATGCAGATTTGCAAGACTAGGATAAGGAAGTCAATGGTGAGTCCTGATGTGGGAGCTTGAGCAAATGAATTATAGCAACGTTTATTAACACGCATAAAACAAGGTGAAAGAGAGGGGAAATAACCAATGCTCAATCTGATTCCAAAGCCTGCCCTGTTTGCACTCTACTATAGTAACCCCCGAAGGTGTGAAAACTGTCCATGTCTTTCCTCTTCAAAATAAGTGAAAATCCACTACTGAAGTAAGTTAATTTCCAGGTCTTTGATAAGTATTTCTCAATAATATGAGAGTTCTTGAGGGAAAGCAGAGAGGAGATGTTGACCCTTTTGAACAACTGACAATGGAATGCAGATTAGATAGAATTGCACTAAATTGCTAGGGAGAAATTGACACCAATAAACAGTGATTCTATTTATAGTTTAGATGCTGTATGGAAACTGGGAAATAGTGTTCAAAACATTTTCAATTATCTTACTTTCTTTGGATATTCTCTCAAAACTCGCAAGAGTTCCTTGAGGCTATTATAACAAAAACTTATATATTCTCACCCAGAAGCATTAGGGAAGGTATCAAAAAAAAAAAAAATTAACACAAAGCAATAGCTAAAAAAATTGTGGTAGCTACAACCTGTAGCTTAACTGATACATAAGTTTCTGATTTAAGAAACTCATGCAAACACAGGGGAACTCCAAAGTGCAGTTAAACGGGACGCATTTTCCCCTGATCCTCTTGAGGATGTTACTGTTGACAGAATAGACCTAGGTCAGTTGAAAACCTCCTGGAATTTGTTCAGCATTCTTGGCACGAAGGCAATACTGATGGAACAGAAGTTACCTACTGGTATGGCAGCCTTTATCCATTATCCATGAAAGGTTCCGTCAGATGTCCTGAGGCTTTAGAGAGAAGTAAAACCATATGTTCACTGCTGCTAGGGTGACTGTACAAAGCCATAGCCCTTGAGTCATACTGATGATGTTAGTTGGATAAAATGATGGCACCATAAGGTCTTTCTTTGTGAATTTTAATAACTTAAATGTTCAGAAACATAAGGTTACGCACCCCCTAAGACTCTGGCCTCACTAATCTGTTTCCCAGCGTCGTTGGAAAGTTCTGTCAGGTTGGAGTGGATGCCCTTCTTGAAGGCTAAAGTAAAAGATGATTTTCGTGGTCTTTACCCTGACATTTACTTGCTAGTAATAAGACAGTGTTCAGGCTAGGTGATGCTCTAGCTTCTTAGCAGATGGTAGAAATTTACAGAAGCATAAGCAGAGCTTTTTCAGTGGCTGGGTTTTAAATAAAAGGCTGTATAGGATTTTGGAGGCCCTTAGATCTATGTTTAAATCCCATCTCATTCATTAGCTGCAGGACCATTGGGCAAGTTATCTAACCTGTCTGTATTTCTGTCATAAGAAACATAAAACTAATAATACCTACATCTTATGATTATTCTAAAGATTAAATAAAATAATGTAGGTGATGCACATTGTACAGTGCTGAAAGTATAGTAAGTAAAGGTACTCTCCCCAGCCTATCACCTCTGTGAGGTTTTTCTGACCGTGTGGACTTCAACTTCTGTTTAAAACAGAAAGTAAATAAAAGCCATGACTAATCTGTAAGCCACTGAAATTTTCACTGCATATTTTAAATATTTTTTCTGATCCTATCTTGTTAAACCATGCAAACATGATTTAAACCTCTTACAAATACTAGTCATCAGATTACAGGAACCTGGAAAAACATCTCAGCAGACTGTTTGACCTGGCATGTAGCAAAATGTCTGGGACTCTGCCCTGACCATCAGTCTAAGAGACAGTGTCACAAGCAACATAAAGGATTATAAATAGCAGCTCTAACTCCAGCTCCAGGTGCCAGTGGCCAAAAAGGAAAGGGAATGTCAGGGGAGACTGCTGGGAGTGCAGACATAACCAGAGGACGGGGAGCATGGAGGAGGGATGCACTGAAATAGTCCATTGAAATTAGCCAATGTTTGTTCATGTAAGCATCACTTATTGATCACTTGGTATGTACCAGGCACCATGGAGAATTCTTACTGTGAAAGCAGCACAGCTTAGTGTAAAGATTGGTGTGTATCTACTCAGACACATCGGGGTGGATATCCCGGCTCTATCTATCACTGGGACTTTATTCACAGGAGTTACCCTGATGTGTGAAGGGAAAGCTAAAAACTGAACTGGCTCCAACTCTATTAATTGTGGATTGCTTACACATAGGTCTGGCATATTTTACATAACTCATTCCTTTTTGCTTCTTGCAGACATTGAGACATGATGCTCCTAAAAACAGTGTCTCCTGCTTTGAGACTTTCTTACTTGTAGTGACATAGCAGGGGAGAACTGAACTTTTAACTCTATAAAGTATATGCTGGGAAGCAAAAACAAAACAAAACAAAACAAAAACACACCTAATCTTATTACTCCCATTGCTAGGTAAAAACCTGAACTGTTATTACAGAACATAGGGTTTCTCATCATTTGACAGCTATTAACTTTTTAAGTATCTCCTATTACCAGTCTTCATCCTGAATATAATACCCTTAATACACAAAAATGTATGCAAAGCACAGTGGTGTGTAGTAAGTGAGAAGTAAATTTCAGGCCCTTTTTCTTCCTTGAAGGTGCCCTCCCTGAGCATGGACTGAAATATCCAGCAGAGCCTTCTTTGGCTGTTGAGAACAATAACGACAAAAAGCACAGAGCTGTATTATAAATTCACTGCAAAGTCTTTGTGCCCTGCACTTGGAGAGGGAGGAAATTTCCCACCACAATCTATCTAACCCCCTCCCTAATTATGGACAACCATATACTTTAGAGAACGAGATTTGTGTCAAATGTTTTTATATCCCTTGGCTACATGACTAAGACCTACTCACCTTCCTTCTCAATGAGTAACTTGAAATGTCTTGGCAAAAATCACACAGTCTCCTCAGCTAAGTGGAACCGGCTCCTGAAAGAGCACTCCTTATAAATTGTCTTGTCCATATGTTTCTGGAGGATGTGCCATCTGGGATTAGAGTGCTCATATTTTATGAAGCAGGAAAGCAAAAATATGTTCACAATTTAACAGTCTCATTTGATGGGAAAGTGAAATTGAATTTACAACAAATTTATATCATCTCAATATGTGAACCCACTGTGTGCCAGAAATCATATTAGGTACTCTTTGGAGTTGAAATGAATTAGAAGACATTGTGCTTGCCTTTAAGAAAAGGGAAAGTCCAAAGAGAGACAGAGAGCAAACCTGCCTCTGATCAAACTGTCAATAATATACAAACAAATAAAGTTGTAAAGAAATATTCTAAAAATAGATTTCACCATCTATGCCAGATCCAGATTGATAGCAGCTGCCTGCATCAGTATATTGGGGAAAAAACCTGAGGCTCAAAAAAAAGTACATATCATTACTATGTCTGCCATGAGAAGGCAAATGGGAAGGCAAATATACCCTGCACTTATCTTCTCTACCATAGCTAAAAGAAGCAATGGCCACATTAGAAGGTTATTTGTAAATGATGCTATGTACTCCCAGCTTCATTAATTTAACAAGCATTTATTAAGAACCAACTGAACACTAAATGCTATAGAGTAAAAATAACCATAATCCAGTTCTTGCCCTTAAATTTGTTTATTAGCCTCCCTCCCTCACCTTCTCTATCCTTCTTTGGTATCTTTATATGTTCTCAGTGTGGCACTTGCCACACTATGTAATTTGTTAATTAGTTGGCAATATTATTCCCTTCAGTGTGTCTAAACAGGAATCTTCAGCCTATTATTATATCATTAAATTAAATTCAGTATGCTGTGATGATAATTTTTCTGGTTGTTATTAACAAAGAATAGAATAAAACAAAATAGAAAATATTAGAGTGCTTCACACATATATGTATTAGATGGATGGATGGATGTACCTACACAAAAATATATATGCATATGCTGGATTTAATGTAAATTGTATTTATTAGAGTAGATCACAGTTTGGAAAACTCAAAAGCCACCTATTTATCTAAAGGTATTCAAAAGAAGGGTATAAAAAGTATATTTCAAAAACTGGAAGAAATATGGATGAAATAAATAATAATAGACTCATAAAGTATTTAAGATGTGTTCTCTAGAAACCATACTCTCCATTAAAGAAAGAGTGATTGACTTCAGCTCCTCTGGGATAATAGATTTGCCTGCATTTCCCCACTACTAACTCCCACTCAATCCTGCGTATAACTTCACCATGTCACTTATCATAGTGTATCTGGTTAACCAATTTACCTATGTGTATTATTAAACCAAGGACACCTAGAGGACAGGAAACTTTTAAATCTATTTTTGAGTGCCCAGGATTTAGCTCAGAATTAGATACCTAGTAGGTCCTCACTAAACACATATTGACATATACAGACCTATGTGAGACACTGCAGGAAAAGGGATTTTGCCCTTCTGCTATGCCAAAAGTGATTCAGACAAACCATAAGATAATAGAGTTTTTGGCTGGATTAGAACAGAATGATTAAGGGAACAACGGAACTACTAGCAGATGAATAGATGCAAGCACGGAATTCTTTATTAGAATAATAAATGCTTTCAAGAGTTAACTTAGACATGCTGGAGGTTTATGAGCATGATTTTGAAGTGCTATTTTCTACTATGCCTAAGGTAGGCTGTATTTATTGCTGAATATTGAATACCTTAAGAGAGAAATTCGAAACTCAATCTAAAAATTAAAGAAATGTAACAATGAGGGAAATTAAATGGAGAGAATTAATTTTCCCTAAAGTATTTCAGAGAAAGAACTATGATACTGTAAGAAGGACAATCCAAGAACTTCCACATGTTTAGATCATTACAATAGATTACTTACAGATATCTCATAAAAGGAGTCATCTTCTCAGGAATGTGGTGACAGTGATGTTACAGTCAGGGTTAGATTTATTGTGGCCAAAATACCACAGACTTCCTATGATCCCTTGATTCTGTAAAACCTACAGCCGTCTTGGAGAAATAAAAGTAAGATTATGGAGACTGTGTTTTCTGAATCTGGCTGAAATCATCGTACCCATCTTAGGCCAGGATCTCATTTGAGCTAAATTCAAATTCTAAGTCCGAGGCAGGTGAAAATCATAAGTAAGGTCCCGAAATACAATTCTAGATGAAGTAGAAGGAATCAGGTCCCAGATTTTATCTAACATAGTCAAGTTTTATTAATCCAAAAAAATTTACTATTTGTTTTCAATTTTAGTGAATATTTTTTTCTATAAATTATATTCAAATGTGAGAGTGACATGTCACTGTTCGCTATCAAGGTGAGGATGTATAGGCATTATAGTTGACATAAATAGAGATACCTTTTGTGCACTATCTACCATATGTCAGGCATCATGTATCACTTTCTATATGGTATTTTGTCCAAATAAATATACATCTTACATGTGGATTACAGAGAGATGACCTTGACTAAGGTCACAAAAAGAGAAATCAGTAAAGCCAAAACTGGAAGTCAGGTCTCTCCAAATCCAAAGTATGCCTAATTTCACCACACTGCTTCTTAAAAATGTCTATCAACAATATGTCAGGGATGTTCTTATGTTATTTTATTAATATATACAAACTTCATTACTTTATTAGTAACTCCTTTTTGCAGATGGAAAATGCAGAGGTTCAGATAGAAGAAATGACTCTTCTCAAATTACATCATTGCTAAGAAGATGAATAGATTGAGATAGAGATCTGACTCCAAGAATTTAAGTATTTATACTGTTCTTAACATTATACAGGCACACCTCCAAGATATGGCAGGTTTGGTTCCAGACCACCACAATAAAGAGTGTCACAATAAAGTGATTTTTAATCTTTTTTTGCTGGTGGGGAGTCTTGCTTTAAATGTATTTTACAAAATGCAACATCTGTGAAGCACAATAAAATGATAAGCCTGTGCTGAATTAATTCACTACTATGAGAAGTAAAATTTGCTTAGGGCCTCATACTTATCAGATCTGAGGCTAGATGACTTGGGCAAGTCATTTAATCTCTTTGGGTCTCTATTCCCTCCCCTCTTCCACCTATCTAATCACTTTGTCGTTAAGACTATGTTTTAAAAAGCATAAAATATCAGCTTATAAATAGAAAAACAGTGCATAAGACTTAAGGGTTACTCTACTATTTGCTAATATTAAATGATTCAAGAGGTAATCATTGTGTCATTATTTAAGGATTAACTTTGTTTAGCCTTATAGCCATGTACCTCATATCAATATTTCCATCAATGATGGACCACATATATGACAGTGGCCCCACAAGATTATAATGGAACTGAAAAATTCCTATTACCTGGTAACACCATAACATCATAGCACAACACATAACTCACGTGTTTGTGGTGATGCTGGTGTAAACAAACCTACTGCACTGCCAGTCTTATAAAAATATAGCGCATACAATTATGTATAGTATATAATACTTGATAATGATGATAAATGACTACATTGCTGGTTTATGTATTTACTGTTCTATACTTTTTACCATTATTTTAGCGTTCTTTCTACTTACTAAAAGAAAAAGATTGCTGGAAAACAGTAGGTCATGTTATGCCAGCAACAGCCTCATAAATCTCTTGTTTCCTACATCTCTGATCACATCATTTTCTCTTGTGCTTGATTCAGTCTTGAGTTGTTTTGTTCATCATGGCCCCTAAGCATTCCCACAAGGATGCAGTTGCCTAATAGATGCATTTCTTAGAACATATTTCTGTCATTAAGTGATGACTGTACTTTGATATAATATTTTGAAGAAATTTATCAAATTATTCTCTGCTTAGGTTAGTCTCTTTTATAAAATCCCTTTATTCAAATTGTACTCATTCATATTATTTGAGGAGGAAGTTCGGTCTAAAAAGTAGAAAAAAATGAATCAGAATTTTTCTTTAAAAACAAAATTTTCTTAGTATTCCAAATAATTGAAAACAAACTGTTGATATTAAAGTTCAGCCTACACTATTTTAATAAATAAGACATATTTACTTGATGTTACTTATCTGGAAATAAGCAGTTTACATAATCGTGTCTTTAAATCATATCACCAAGTTCTATGTGCTATTTGCTTTATTGTCATATCATATAAATCATTAAAGTATACCTGTCTAGGAAAGACACTCCTCTGTATCTCCTTTACTCACACAAAAAAATACTTCTGACACTAGATGTGTAGCCCCCACCCTCACCCCTAGCCAAGTAATTCTTTGTGATACCAGCTGAGTGTCCTATAATATAATTCAATTCTAACACTAACTGGAGTTAGTGCAGACCCTGCAGGTTAAGGGCTCAGTTCCATAAGACTATCCCCACTTCAGATGCCAATCTCATATAGTAGGTCCCCAGGTTACCCATAACTTTTGTCTGACTTGGCTACAAATTGGTTTCCCGTGACCCTCTTCTTGGATTTGATCACTTGCTAAAACAGCTCTCAGAACTCAGGAAACAATTATGTTTACCAATTTATTATAAAATAAAGGATATGATAAAGGATATGATAAAAGATGAATAGCCAGGTTAAGAGATATATAGGGTGAGGTCTAGGAGAGTCCAAGTGCAAGAGCTTCTGTTCCAGTGAAGTTGGAGTGAACCAATCTTCTGACACATAGATGTATTTGCCAACCAGAAAGCTCCCTGAACTCCATGGTTTTGGGATTTTTAAGGAGGCTTTATCACCTAGGCACAATTGACCATTAACTCAATGTCCATCCCTTCTCCTCTTACCAGCGGATGGGAAATGGGGCTGAAAGTTCTACACTTCTAATCATAGCTTGGTCTTTCTGATGACCAGCTCAGTCCTGAAGCCCAAACACCATGACCTCATTAGAACAAAAGATACTCTTATCATCTTAGAAATTTTAAGGGATTTAGGAACTCTGTGTGAGGAAGCAGTGTCAAAGACCGAATATTAGAACAAAAGATGCTCTTACTGCTGTTATCATTTAGGAAATTACAAAGGTTTTAGGAGCTCAGTGCCAGAAACCGGGGGCAGGGACCTATATACATACACATATTTTTAAAATTATTTTACAATATTTTTTTAATATTTAATGCAAAGGTAAGTTTCAGAATAATTCAGCTTAATAAGCGCAAATTATATATTAATAACCTCTGAATTAATGAGGTTTAGGTGAATCTATGCTATAAAAGAAATAGCCGAAATAATGTTACAAAGAAGGGAGGTCATAGGGTTATTATTTTCTTTTTACCTAATAAATGAAATAAATTTCTTTAAAGGTTTTTATGATTTTATGACACAAATGCAAGTATGTTATTAAAAAAGAAACTTTGCATTCTTAAAGCCTTACATTAAGCCCAAAGAAAGCTGCTGAGTGGACACTCACCAATAACCTACTTTTCTCGCAGGTGGGAAGCTGGGACAGCAGATCTTCATGAAGGAATCTGCCATGCATTCCCACCCACAGCTGTGGCAAATTTTCTCCCTCCTCAATGGGAGAGCCCCCCTCAGAATACTGTGTGGTACCTTGTGAACTGGGATAAAACTGGGCTTGCAATGCTTTCCCCATTCTTAATATTGATGATTTTTTTAAAAATGTTTTACAGGAAGCTACAGATATAGAGTTAAACTCTCCTGAATTCCACAAGAACTAGCTTCAGAAATATAGGTTTGTGAAGTAAAACTCTTTTGTCTATAATACTAAAAAAATTTCCTAAATTATTACAAACTAAAGGCTTTCCTATTCCAGACCCCAAAACACTAATGTTGAACCATCACACCCGCTCTCTGATTACTGAGTGAGCTTTTCTATTTCAGCTGTGGTACATGGAAAATCAAGTTTCCAAATAGTTCAGAGCCATTTTATTAATAAAAATCACATGTCCAAAGTAGTTTTCTCCACTCATGTAAAAATTTTTGTATTAGGTCTATTCTAAAATAAATATAATCACATGTATTTTTAGAGAATTTACTTTTTCTCAAAGAATTCTCACAATTATCTTACTTGATCTTCCCAACAATCCAGTAAGAAAACAAAGCATGCATTGTTACCTTCACTTTGCAGACAAGGAAACCAAGGTGCAACAAGATAAAATAACAAGCCAAGGTTGCAGAGCCAGGAGGTGCTGGAGCCCGAACAAGAAAACTGCCTTAAGGTTCTAGATTCATGGTTGTGCCAACCCATGTTAAATAAACAAACAAACAAACAAAAAACACCACTCTCGAATTGAATGCAGTGAAAACAAGGTGAAAAAGAAAGAGTGAAAAAAAAAAAATACCCATGAGAGGAGGCAGCGCTTTTCTACTCCAAGGCAATGTCAGGCCTTCATTTAACTCTCTCATGTGTCTCTACTTGGACAGGTAAGGCCATTCCACAGCCTGCCTCCTAAGGCAAAGAGAGTATTCCTGTAGCACCCAGTATTCATAGCAGGGACTTGAGACTCTTATACTATAGGAAAATGTGAGTTAAGGCTTTAATGACTGTGTAGAGAGCAAGAAGTCTGACATCTATACTTATGATATAGTATAAGTCCTGTGATCTCTCCCATATTCTGCATTAGTGAATGTAAAGGAGTTGAGGAGAAATGGACTGGTGCACTTACTCAGGACTGCTTAAAATATATTATGGGTAAGACTGAAATAGCATTCTTCTTACATTTGGAGACTGAGGTTGTGCCCTTATGAAAATATATTGGAAGCCATAAATCTTCTCTTTAGAAAAAATGTACAATTCCATTTTAACAAAGAACATTTCCTAGAAGCTGGTATGGTTATAAATTTCCTTATGCCAATTCAAGTATCTCCATGGAATCTACAAACTTGAAATTGAGAATTACTGACTTATAGTCAGATAACCAATGAATTTAAAATAGGGCTTCAGCATTAGAAGACAGGCATTTAGGTAGTTTGATGTTAAAAACAACTAGTCAATTAATTTGTTTTGATTAAAAATCAGTTACTTTAGTAAGGGAAAAATCTACAAGTCACTGGGCAAAATCAAAACAACGATAAAAAACAATTGAGCATTATTTAAATTTGTTCATGTGTCTAGCAGTAGTTAAATCCTTTTTTTTCTCATAGTTGGTTAGTTGCTCAGAAATGCAAAGAATACATGCATATTTAATTCATCTATTTCCCATTCCACCAGTATACTGTGCACCTTGAACTATCTGAGACCAAATCAAAAGCAGGACAGATTACAGGAAAATAGGAGATTCTGTGATGTCAGATGATTTCACAAATAGGTCACATAGATTAAAGTTCCATCAGATTCTTCTCTTTGCTCTCACAATTTAAAATTTAAACTTCTCCTGTATTCAGCCTCTCTGCATCTACACCAGTAGCTGCTGCTTCGATGTATACAAATAAGCCAACCACATCTTGGCTCCAAGATCTCCCAAAGGTGGGCACTTTTACAATCCTACTTATGCTGAATTTTTCAGCATGGCTCCAGGGTATAACAGAACATGTATTTGAAATTTGCATTTCTCTAATTAGTAAAGTTGCACATTAGCTACCTCCACAGCAACCAGATGCCACTTGTGTTTCCTGTATGTATGACACCTCATGACACCTCATGATACCACAGAGCCTTCTCTCTGAATCCGCAATTAGAGAGCAAGATTGCATCTTTATTAACCTATAGGGAAAATATATATCTCTACACTCATTTTGCTTTCCCTTAAATAAACTTAGAACTGACCGATTTCCAAAGTGTGAAAAGAAGAAAATAGCAGAACTGCTGTTTCTTGACTCTTCCAACCCAAGATGAGAAAAAGGAGGTATTCCAAAGAGGTCTGCTTATGACATCTTGGGTTAAAGGGAGAAATGAATCAACCCAAGAACAGGTTAAAAAATGAATTATCAGTAGACATTATGTAGGCACTACTAAAAATTTGATAAATACAAAGCATATGTTTTGCCTAAAGCCAATATCACTTTGGCTCACTCTGATTTTCCTCCCAAATGCAAGGAAATGTGATTGTTCTGCAAATAATGTGAAACTATCACAAGATAATGCCTATGTAGATCATTACAAAGTGGTAAGTGATGATAAATTTCTCGTTCTTGCCTCAGACTTCAGCAAGACAAAGATCTGAGGTTCTTCTAAATAGTCATGTTCTGCTGGACTACATTTTACTCAGTTGAGTACACGCCTTTGGATACAAATGAGCAAGCATTGGAGAAAAAGTCCAATGGCTGTGAAATTAAATCCAAATACAGAAACTACGATATGGAAATACCAACTCCTATTCCCCCGCTAGGAACAACCAGGAAAAACATGAATATTAACAGTGGCAAAGACCTAAGACATTATTTTGTACATTAACTATAATTACCCATTATAGTTCTCATAATATGAAAAGAGTCTAAGAGAAGTCAAGTAACTTGATAAAAAAAAAAAAAACACTGTATAACAAACAAACCTAATTTAAGCATCATCCATCCTTTATTTAGGAAGCTGGAATGTTTAACATGTGCCAAGTACTATGCTAGATGCTGAAGATATAGAAATAAAATACAGAACTTCTCTCCAAAGAGTTAAGTCTAAGTGAAGACATAGACTTGGAAACAAAATCAATAAAGCCTGAGATTCATACTATTAACTTTCATTTTATAAATCTGCAATTTGGGGTTTTTGAGAAATCGCACAGCTAGTGAGTGGAACATCCAGATCTGTCTGATTTTAGAGTCCATGTTCATTACCTGTTCTAAGTGTAAGAATTCTCCAATAAACATGTTTGAGTATGTATATGTGTGTGTGTACATGTGAGATAGGCAATGGTAGGAAGAAATCACAGTATGCACTTTTAAATTTGTTCATAATCTCACTCTAGTGAGCTGTCCAACAACCTCTGCTAGAAAATAAATACCAGAGGCAAGCATTTGGCCACAAATGCTGACCTCTGACCAGAAACATTTTGCAGAGGTACAAATAAAATTGTACTAGTCAATGCTCATTACCTTGAGCCAGGTTGTGTGTGTGTGTGTGACAAGTTTTTATTGATCCTACCTAGGCTACAAACAGTCAAAGAACCCATTTGTCAAGAGCTTTGTAAAAGCCTGCTCTGTTTCATCTCACCTAACTCCTCACACTAAGAAACATAAACTTGACAGGAGAAAACAAGGAGTTAGCAGCAGAACCTATCCCATTAATGATGTTGGCTATGTTCCATTTAGAGATGGTCAGAGCCATGCTGCAGTTTCAGCTGATGCTGTAGAATGGACTCTGTTAATGAGTAAAGAGATGTCATCTCTATGATCCCAGGCAGGTGGGGAAAGGGTGATGGGCTAAGCAGATGATAGGACCCATAATGAAATGAATGTTTACTAAAAATAGTACCTGTCCCAAGAATTATATTTTGTAGTCAGAAGAGTAGGGAACTATTCCTAAACAAGGAGAAGAATCTAAATTCAGCCAAAAGCATATAAAGTAGTTAAACTGATGTGTTAACTGTCTATGATATTTTTATGTCTATGATATTTTTCTCAATAGGAGACCTGACTTCTCTTAAAATTCTGCTAAGATAGAAGCTTCTCTAGTACACAGTTTTACTTAACAGTAACAACTATAATAATAATAAAAAATATTTTTAATTACTAAATACTACCTACAAAACTTACCTACTTCAAACTTCACACTATGTGGTTTTCTTTATTCCCACTTCATAGATTGAGAAAGCGACGCCCCCACCCCCCCAACCCCCCACACACAAATAAACAAATTATTTGCTCAGTGACTCAGAGGTAATTAGGGACAGACTGCTGGTGTCTAGCTTAGGTCAATATAGCTCCAAAGTCATGTTTATCTATTATGCATTAGTTTTACAAGATCGTCACAGTAAAGTTCCTTAAAATTACAGATATTGATTTTCTCACAACTACAGAGGCTAAAAGTCAAGAAGTTGGCAAGGCCATGTTCTCTTTGAGGTTCTAGGGGAGGATCTTTCTTTCTTCTTCTTAGCTTCTGGCCATTGCCAGCAATCCTTAGCTTCCTGGCTTATAGCTGCATCACTCCAATTTCTTCCCCCACCTTCATATGGTCATATTCTTTTTCTCTGTATCTATGCCTTTTTACTTGGTCTATTCATAAGAACATCAGTCATTGGCTTTAGGGTCCTCACTAATGCAATACAACCTCATCTTATTTAACTAATCACATGTGCAAAGATTGTTTCCAAATAAAGTCACATTCTGAGGTTCTAGCTGATATGAATTTTGAGGGAGAAACTATTCAACCCAGTACGTAGGGCAATAAAGCTAAATAGATAGATGATAGAAACATAGATAGATGATAGGTAGGTAGGTAGATAGATAGATAGATAGATAGATAGATAGATAGATAGATAGATAGACAGATAGACAGACAGACAGACAGACAGACAGACAGACAGACATAATATAATCCAGAATGGAAAGGAAAAAAGAAAAACTATCTTCATTTGCAGATGACATGATTGTGTATTTAGAAAAACCTAAGAAACTGACAAAAAGACTTTGAACTAATTTAAAAAATCAGAAATGCGTAGGATACAAGATCAATATAGAAATATCAATGAATAATCCAAAAATAAAATTTTAAAAAGTTTCATTTTTAAAAGCCTTAAAAAGAATAAAATATTAAGAATATATTTAACAAAATAAATGTAAAACTTAAACAGTGAAACTTCAAAACTGTTGAAAGTAATTAAAGAAGATCTAAATAAATGGAAAATATGATATATTGATGAACTGGAGAACTTAATATTATTAAGATGGTAATACTCTTTCCATGTTTATCTGCAGATTCAACAAAATCCCTATCGAATTCCAGTTGGCTTTATTTATTACTATATTTATGATTTTTTGGCAAAAATGGATAAGTTGAATCTTAAACTCCTATCAAAATGCAAGGGACCCAAATTATTAAAAAATATATATATATATATATGGAGATTTTAATTGCCTGATTTCAAAACTTACTAAGAAGCTACAACATTTGATATAGTGTGGTCCTGGAATAAGGATAAACATATGTATTTTTCTGTACCATTGTTATTCATTATCTCTGTTATCACTGTTATCTTCGTGATATATTCTATATCATTAATATATAAATACTGATATATGTTAATATATCTATCTTTATAGATAGGTAGGTAGTAGGTAGGTAGGTAAGTAGATAGATAGATAGATAGATAGATAGATAGATAGATAGATAGATATTGTTATCACCGTTATCTTACTGATATATTCTATCCCATTGATATATCAATATTAATATATATCAATATATCTTTCTAGATAGGTAGATAGATTAGACAGACAGAGAGACAGACAGAGAAATGGGATACAATTGAAAATCCATATATAACACCTTACATTTATGATCAACTGTTTTTTGACAAGAATACCCAGACAACCCATGAGGAAAGAACTGTCTTTTTAACAAATGATGCTGGAACAATGGGATATCCATATGGAAAATAATAAGTTGGATTCCCAAATATACCATAGACAAAATTTAACTCAAAATGGATCCAAGACATGAATAAGCTAAAACTATAAAACTCTGTGAAAACAATGTAGGCATACATCCTATGACCTTGTGTTAGACATCAGGATGAATCATGAAAACACTATGCTAAGTAAAAAAAAAAAAAAAAAAAAATCTGGAAAACACCATGTATTATATGATTTCATTTTTTTGTAATGTCCAGAATAGGCAAATCCATAGAAACAGAAAGTAAATCAATGGTTTCCAGAGGATGGGATCAGGGTTTCTTTTATATGTGATAAAAATTAGGTAAAAGTAGATTATAGTAATGGTTTTGTGATGTGATTATATGAAAAAATATGTATATTTTTAATTTGTGAATTCTATGGATTATGAATTCTATCTCAATGAAGCTATTTTAAAAAACTATTAGAATGAGAAACCTCTAATTATGTATAATTTTATAAAAAATCCACAAATTCAAGGCCATATTTGCCACATAGAGAAACCTTTAACAATTCTCCTTTACAGAATCACTCCCAATCTGTTAAAATAATTGGTCTTATACACTATGCTCTCCACTAAATATTTCCATTTAATTTCTTTGTTCTGAAGTCATTTTCCTACTTCTTTTTCTATTCAATTTCTCTACTTTCCTTAGTATGTGCTATATCTCTCAAGTTGTTCTAATTTGCAAATTTCCTATACTATTTACACCATTCTGAGAGAGAGTCAAGCTGCTAATTAAATTGGATCTAATACAAATCTCATAACACCCTCCCAGATGCCCCAACAAGGTGCATTTGTATTTATCAATTCTTTTTGTTGTTAGTCTTTGATCAATTTGCTCTCTGGCATCTCTCTATGAATTTGACTTCATTTTTAGAGAATAGGAGTACATAAACTGTCTCTATTGATTATTACAATAAAAAGATAAATAGGCATCTTTTGAACACTTTAAAATTAATTCCTTTCCTGTCTTAATCTCACTCAAATTATATTAGGTTTATTTCATTTAGTAGATAATTTGGATTTTAATATCAATATTTTAGAACTATAAGGTTAAATTAGAATTTAAGATTGTATCTATATGTAATATCCAAGTACCACAATTTCAAGTTGGTTCTTGTTGGGTGGGAAATGACACTTATCCTAATCCTTTAATTCCCTTTTTTTTTTTACCCCCCAGAGGAAAGGATGACTTATCCATGCCTAGGAAGGAATAGAATCAGGAAGGCTTTTAGTCCCACTCTCTACCCCCAACTCTGACTCATTTCAAACTGATTAAATCAGTAGGTGGTAATAATGGTGGAAGGGTTTGATTAATTAACACTCTAAACTTCAACATACAGTGCCATTGGATAGGAAATTTAGATTAATAGAAACCAGCACTAAATAGAAATTACAATAAGATATCAGCCTCATAACCTAAATTGCAGGTTTCCTAATAAAGTAGTATAGGAGAACCTTGTAATTGCTTGCTTACTGAACTTAATGACTCAGACACCTAATCAAAGCAGTGTAATTGGAAGTGCAGCTTTCCCACTAGCGTCAATGTCTGGTGCAAGATGGATGGTGGCCAGTACGATGGCCAACTATGGCAAAGAGAAATAGTGAAAATGAACCTATTTCATCTGGTTACTAACAGGTCCAAGACAGAAAGAGCCAGATCCAAAAGGTCAGGATATATTTTACTTCTGTTCTAATTTTATCAATCAGAAATATCATTCCTCCTGGTAGAGAGGAAGAAATCAATGAAGTTAGATTAGAGATGCCTTACTACACCATTTCTTTCTCTGGGGTGAAATAGGAGCTCCCAACCTCAATCTGCTTCTTTGTGAAAACATAAGTTAATCAAGAGGCCCTTTCTCTTCCCCAACAGCTTAACAGTCTATTGGACAGGCACTGAGCAACTGTGCTTGGTCAATGGTATGGAACTCATTTCAGGGCCTTAAAAGTCCAAGCAGTTATAAGCCAACAAACTAAGAAATGTATTTCTCCTGGACCATCCCTCACCTCTCCTCTCCTCTCTTCTCCTCTCTGTCATCCTTCGAAACCTTTACATGCTCCAGTCCATTCCTTTATCTGATAACTAGATACTATCTCTCTTGGTCTCTTTGTACTATCTGTGGTACTTTATCTTTGGCTTTTCTCCTTGACAGTGTCTTAGCTTCACATCTTTTTATCCCAAGGGTAAAGTTTGGTTAATCTTCACCCTCAACCAGACCTCTGGGACCTCTTCAGATAAAATCCATGGCCTGTTTATCCAGAAGAGAATGAGAAAATGTGTTTTCAACTTAAATTATTTCAATTCTAATTCGAATTAATCTAATGCTTATTTAGCACCCACCATATCATGGACACTATGTCATGCTTACCTTACTCTGTACTTTTATCACAATAGCACAGATTATAATAATAATATTTACTGAGTGTTTCCCAGGTAGTAGCTATATTCTAATCGTTTCCATTGTAACATGATTAATCTTTACAATAAATCTATGAAGTAGGTGTAATTTTAATCTTCATTTTAATGATGAGAAAACTGAGGCACAAAAAGGTTAAGAACTCTCAATATTATAGCTAGTAAGTGACAGAGCTGATATTTGAATCCAGGAAAGTTTATCCAGATGGGGAAGTTAAGGTTATGAAAATGGAATGACTTGACTAGCTTAATAATTAACAAAGACTGGCACCAGAATTCAAACCTAAGACTGTCTTTCACTAAAGTCTCTTTTCTATTATACCTTACTGCATGATAAATCAGGAATGAAAAAGGATAATTGAATCATATACCTTTGATTGGTAATAATAGTCTGAACTGAATATAAAGAATTTAGAGATTTTTATTATTCATTCATTCATTCATTCATTCACTCAATTATCGAGCAGATAGCCCAGCCTATTGTTAAATCACAATGGCTCCATCAACAACTTCCATAAATATCGAGCAACTCTAAGTACACTGAGACACTTAATATACAAGACTTAGAGGTTTGCTACTAAATGTTAAAGTCTTGTTTTAGATGGTGGAGGCACAAGTATGGGAGATTTTCAGCATGTAAAAAGCCACTGGAGGGAGAAACCAGAGGGTCTACTCAGAAGGTAGTTCAAGTCACTGGCTGATATAGACACCACAGAGGCCCACCACTTGCCTAATACAAGGCTGTGAACTGTAAACTTAACCTCTTAACTTCCTGGGATATGAAAGAGAGAGTTCCTCCAGCCCCTCATGAAAATAATGCTCAGGTTTTCCTGCTGCCGCTAGGGAAAAAATCACCCTGCCACTAGGAACAGAACAACAGCCAGAGTTCTCTCTTAGGTGCTATTTGAATGTTACAGCTCGTGATACTTGCCTTCTCCTAAATACTCACCAGTGCTCTCTAAGTACCAGTGCTGTCTGAGTGGAGCCAGAAGGAAAATGGGGCATATTTACTTTGTGTCTCTCATTTGTTTCTTTCACACTATGTCCTTTGTCCAAAATCAAGAGCTGAGCAGCTGCATTACTTAATTGTATTTTCTCAGTTTATTGATGCCAATGCCATACAGGAAAAACAAAGTCTTGCTAAGATGAAAATGTAATGTAAAATCTCATCTATATTCCCCATTCTGTTTATCACTAGGTCTACTTTCTTCAGTATTTATTAAGAAAAAGTAAAAACAATAAGTCTTTGTCATTCAGTCAATCACTCACTTATTCATACTATTAAGATTAAAACTACCACATAATTATCAATTATATTTAGCTCATCCTATACAAGATTCTGGTCATAATAACCCACTGCTCCAAATCCTTTGGTGATTCCCAAATGTTCTGAGAAGAAAAGTCCCAAATATTTTGCATTATATCAAGAACCTCCATAATGTAGTGCCTGAGTATCTTTCTGCCAGAAGATCTGCCCATCCATCTTATCTCATTTTTAAGTGCCTCCCTTCCTTAATCGCATGCCCTATGCCAGATTCAGGACTTTCCCTGCTCATCATGGTTTCTTACAGTCATTCTTCATCTATATTATGTGAGAACTTCTAAGATGAATGGTCTTGGAAGGTATTATACTTATCTTCTTCACTTTTACATATTCCACTGCAGTTATTGTAGCATCTTATATCTGTACTTTTTAAAAATAAATGATGATTCAGTGATTCGAATTGAATCTAAATGCATAACTGTGTATAGGCATATAGAAAATGCTTAATACATATTACTACTCATTAAATTGTGGAGGATAGAAAGCAAAATAAGTTTCCTTTCCTTAACGAAACCATCATCTACTTAGGGATAAGAGGAGTACATGAGAAACAAGGAAGGCTAAATTATAATACCAAGTTGCCTATTATCGAGATTTAAAGAAGTAGAACAGATAGTATATATTTTACTGGACTCAGAAAACCATATGAACAGGAAGACTTGGGGAAATAAAATTTTTAAGTGGAGCTAAAGGCCAGACTTAAAAGGTGAATGAGATATAGAAAGAGCAAAGACTGAGACAACAGTAACTTAAATAGCTGGAAAATACAGAGAAAAATTCTACCTTCCTGTTTTTAACCAAAGTATGACAAATGACCACTATCTTAAAGACTCAAAATGACAGTAAAACAATAGGTCCTTCTTTCTCAGTCACTCTAGCCTGGAACGAGTCCATGATGATCATTAGCTTGATGTCCCAGTGATTTTCACAAAATGCCAACTACATCCTCTAAAAATTATTTCTTCCAAGTCTCTACAGCCCCTTATTAAAAGTCCACTTTTGCCACCTTCTCAGAAGTCAGTTCACATTCCACCTGCTAAATGGTAGAGGCATATACAATCCCACACCCCTGGCATTAATTGATTAGAAGAGGGTTGGAGCCAAATCAGGCCAAACATCTTCTCTTTCCCATGGATTCTTCAGGACCTTTGAACTGGGATTCCATGTAGTGCTGGGTGAGATATAAGTATAGACCCACCCAAGGAGAGAAAGTAATTCTCCAGAGACAAAGAGAAGAATGAAGTAGGTATGCAAAGAAACACAATGATGAGAAGTCAAGCAATCGCAAAAACACAGAGAAGGTAATCCTTTTCTTATCTGTCTCTAGGCATATAGGAGGCCCTTTATTCTCTTTGAATCTGTGATATATCCTCACTTTTCTTTTATTCCCCCACTTTAGTAATCATTCTACCACACCAAAGCCTGTAACCTACTCCTCTTACTACCTTTTCATGATCTTTTAAGCCTCTCAGTTTCCTCTTATTCCCTCTTGACTCTGCTTAAATCCTAAGGTCAATCATTAAAAAATGATCCCCTTGCTTATTTTCTCACCTCCTTACCTGTCTCTTTGTCACACTCATTTTATTGAAACTTCAACCTTAGTTAAATCCAATTTTTCAGCTATTCCAAGTAGAGAAAAACTCACAATCATGCTCTCTGCATCTATTTTAATATACTGACCTCTGATTACCAGTGGGCCTTAATGTGCCTGACAATCTACGTTTGTATGGATCATTTATTCTTGCAACCTCAATATGATGATTTCATATTCTCCATCTTCTCAAACCTCCAGTCTTTTTCCTAATAATCTTTCTTTCCACAACTTGAAAAAGTAGAAAAAATTACAAAAGAACTTCCACAAACTTCCACCTCCATATCTCACACCTTCGTACCTGCTCTTTCTTCCTGTCAACATAGATGATATTTATGTAATCTTTTGTGTAAGCTGTTTCTTTTGTGTGATATATTTCCTACTTTCTCAACAAAGTCTAATGACTTGAGTTAACATATATTTATACAAATTTATTATCGCCCACTCTTCTTCTGTCCTGAATTCTAGTCTCATAGATCTAACTCCCCTACTCAATATCTCTATTTCAGTGTCATAAGAATCAGTTTCCATTTACCCCTTTCTTTCTCCGATAGTTTACAACCATTTTACCAGCAATATCTATCAGTTTACAAATCAAAATATAAACAAAATACCACCATAGCTCACCATTTCCCCCTCCTCTGAACTGTCATCATTTCTTGACTGAAGTATTGCAATAATTTTCTAACTTGCCTCTCTGCTTGGGCCCTTGCCCTCTAAAGTTTATCCTCAGCAGTCTCAAGAATGATCTCTTAAAAATTTAACTCAGATTATGACAATATTTGCCTTTAATTCTCTAATAGTTCTCTATTATGCTAATAGTAAAAGTTAATATCTTTCTATCAACCTACAAGGTCTTTTGTGACCCAGTCTTTGTCCCTTTTTTAAAATATCATTTTCTACCAATCTCCTCCCCCACTTCCCTGAATCCAGCCACTCTTTAATCCTCTCTTTATTCTTTAATTAAATCAGCTACTCATCTTCCTCATGGTCATAAATTTGCTTTATTTTCTGACTGGAGTTGTCTTCCCCTAGATATACACCTGGATCACCCTCTAACCTCCTACAGGTCTTTAGTCAAATGTCCTTTCCCAGAGATTACTTCCAGCTAATGCTTCCTGTCAAAATACTTCTTGAATTAGCCGTTGGTTAATTAACCATCTTTATTTGCCTCAGACCATCCTGATTTTAGCATTCAAAGTTTTATATCTCAGTTACTCCCTCAATTCTAAGAAAACCAGGTTAGTTGGCCACTTTAATAGCAGTCAACCATATCCATCCATCACTTATTTTTTCCTTGCTTTTTTTCCATACCAGCTTATCTACCATATATATATTTGTTATGTTTATTTGACACCACTCACAATCCTTCACTGTAATCGCCATAAGGGTAGATATTTTAGTATGCTCTGTTTCCTTTTATATTCCCTGACATCTAGAATAGTGCATACAGTAGGCAACCTTTAAAGAATTGTTGAGCAAATCATTAATTTAAATAATAAAAATTGTTCCCATAACATTCTATGCTTTGTTAAGTTAGGTTAATTGGGTTTCCCTTTCTTGCAACCCAATGACTCTAACTCCCTCTTTGGGGTCAGACTCTAAATTAATCTTTATGCCTGTGCTACTAATGCCAAATTCCTCTGTACTAAATTTCTCTTTAGCTTTGGTTTAATTTATCTCTGACTCTTCTCTATGAGATGTCCCATCACAAAACCAAGAGCTCAGAGATCACATGCAAGAGGGTAGATAAGATTTAATAAACTATAAGGGGAAAAGAGGGGGAGTTCTGTTCCAAGATGGTGACGTAAGAAGCTCCTAAAATTACCTCCTCCCATGGATACACCAAATCTACAACTATACACAGAACAATTCCCTCTGAAAGAAATCCAAAAAATATTAAGTGACTCCTACACATCGGGCAAATGAAACAAACAAACAAACAAACATAGTGAAGTGGGTAGGAGAGGCTAAGACAAAATCTTGCCATAGCCCCCACCCCTGCAATCATAAAATCTGGAAGGAAATCAAAACTCCCAGCTTCTACCTGAAGAGTGAAGCATTTAAACCCAATATCCAGCATCCCAACTTTTAAGACTTCCACCTAAGGAACAGGCCCCCAAAACACCTAGCTCTGAAAGCCAATTGGATTCGCTTCCATAAGACTCACGAGACTACAACAGACAAAGAAACAGTTCTTAATTGGCTCACAAGAACTCATTAAGGCTTCTCCCAAAGATGCAGAGCAGAGGCAGCAGATAGAAATAGCCAGCTCTCAGTCGGTCGGACTTCTAATTTAACACACATTTAGGTCCAGACTGCAACCTCTCCTGGAGACCAAGGAGGCAATGGGCAGGACATCATCTCCACCTTGCCTTTTCCCTCTGGCCTGCTCCAAGTCACTAACGTCTTCCTGGAATGAGCTTGTACACACACTTGGTGCCCCTGCTTTTACAGCTGCTGCCCGGGGGGTTACCCTTGATAATCTGACTCTGGTGGCTAGTGGGGCTTGCGTTCATAGGTCCCACAGGACTCAGAACTATAGCAAATAAAGAAATTATTCTCATATGGTTATTTCTCCAGGGCTCAGTACCGAGGGAGCAAATTCCCAGTCTTTGTCAGAAAGAGGTCTAGTTGCATACTTTAAAAGCCACTGTCTGAGGGCATGACTTTCAGTCAGTTTATATCTAGGTGGGACACTGACAGGTCTTGGTTCACCCTAAGCCACTGGGAGCCACTAAGAACAAAAAGGCTGCTTGGGCAATCACAAACGTTTAAGAGACAACTAAGAGCTGGAGCTATGCTTAATAAACTTAATGAAATAAGTAATTGTCCTGATTAAAAAATTCCAAATAATACCCATAAAGATGTTCACCAAGGTCAGGAGAACAATTTATGAACAAAGTGAGAATTTCAACAAAGAGATAGGACAAAAACAAGAAAATACCAAATAAATCATAAAGTTGAAGAATATAATAACTAAACTGAAAAATCCCATACAATGGTTCAACATCAGGATAGATCAAATGGAAGAAAGGATCAGCCAATTCAAAGAAAGGACAGTAGAAATAATCCAATAAGAAGAGTAAAAAGAATTTTAAAAGATACTTTAGGGATTTATGGGATGCCATCAAGTGGGATCAATAGCCACATTATAGGAAAGAGGAACATGAGAAAAATTTTAGGTATTTTTTTTTTCCATTTCTGTGAAAAATGCATTGGAATTTGGATAGGGATTGCATTGAATCTGTAGATCACTTTGGGTAGCATGGACAATTTAACAACATTAATTCTTCTAGGAAATCTTGAGAAAGAAGAACAAAGCCAAAGGCATCACACTTCCTAATTTCAAGCTATATAACAAAACTATAGTAATCAAAACAGTATGGCATTGGCATAAAAACAGACACGTATAAATAAAACAGAATAAAGAGCCCAGAAATAAATTCATGTATATATGGTCAATTAATTTTTGACAAAGATGCCAAAAATACACAATGGATAAATGATGGTTTCTTCAGTAAAAGGTGTTGGAAAAGAATGAAAAAGAATGAAACTGGAACCCCACCTTAAACCATATACAAAATCAACTCAAAATGGATTAAAACCTTGAACATAACACCTGTAACTTTAAAATTTCTAAAAGAAAACATAAGGAGTAAGTTCTTTTACATCATTCTCAGCAATGACTTTTTTTTTTTTTTGGATTTGACACTCAATTCAAAAGAAGCAAAAATAAATAAATAAGTGGTACTACACCGATATAAAAAGCTTCTGCACAGCAAAAGATATCATCAACAAATCAAAAGGCAACCTATAGAATGGAATAGAGTTTTTGCAAATCATATATATGATAAGGACTTAATATCCAAAATATATAAAGAACTCATACAAATCAATTGCAAACAAACAATCAGATTTAAAAATGAGCAGAGGAACTGGATAGATGTTCTTCCAAAAAAGACATATAAATGGCCAAAAGGTACATTAAAAAGTGCTCAACATCACTAATTATCAGGCAAATGCAAATCAAAAATCACAATGAGATATCACTTCACACCTCTTAGAATGGCTATTATCAAGAAGAGAAGAGATAACAGGTGTTGGAGAGGATGTGGAGGAAAGAGAACCCTTGTGCACTGTTGGTGAGAATGTAAACTGGTGCAACCATTATAAAAAACAGTATGGAGGTTCCTGAAAAAATTAAAAATAGAATCACCATACCATTCAGCAATCCCACTTCTGAGTATATATCTGAAGGAAATGAAATCACTATCGCAAAGAGATATCTACACCACTGTGTTCATTTCAACATTATTTAAAATAGCCGAGACTTGGAAACAATTTAAGTATCTGCTGACAGGTGAATCAATAAAGAAAATATAATACACATACAGACATACACAGTAAAATATTATTTAGCTATAAAAAAAAGGAAGGAAATCCTGTCATTTGCAACAACATGGAAGGGCTTTAAAGGCATTACACTAAGTGAAATTTCAGACAGGGAAAGACATGTACTGTATGATCTCACTTATATGTAGAATCTTAAAAAACAATAAAAACAAAACGAAAATCTCATAGCTACAGAGAATAGATTTGTGGTTGCTAGAAGCAGGGGCGAAAGATTGGCCAAATGAGTGAAACTGTCCAAACCTTATAAACTTCCAGTTATATATAGTAAGATAACACTATCAGGTTTCAGAATTGTTGAGAATATTAGATGTGGTAGTTAATGAAACAGGACTTAATAGTAACATTGTAATTAATAATGATGACTGTAATAACATTTTATGAACTTATATTATTCATGAATTTATTAATGCTATTTTAATTATATATTTAAGTGTAATTTAAAATAAATTTTTATGTTAATGTTTGATTAACAACAACTCTGATATTTTAATGAATAATTTCCTTTGTTTGGAAGCATCTAAATTAGTTGCATTCAGGTGTTATCTCTAGTTCCCTACTCATTAATAATAGAAAAATAATTTAAATGTTTTATTTATACACCTAGTAAATCAACTCACCTGTAAGTGTGTAGCTATCTGAATTTTAGGGATAGAAAACTAACAGATATAGGTATATCCAACAGGTATACTTACTTAGTTAGTTCAATTCAATTTGAAGAAGGTCAGTTTGATGCTTGTGAGTTTAAGCTTCTTTAATGGACTTACACATGCATTCTACCTCCCCAAAGTTTTTCTGTAGATGTTCAGTTGTTGTTGTATTTATTTGCCAAATGCAAAGGACAGAAGACTAAAAAACAGAAGGGTGCAGTCACTTGTGAACTATATCCCCACCGTTAGATCCTAAATACCAGTTTTGTTCCCTTACCAATAAAATAATTCTAAAATCTGTCTACTTTGGAATATTTTTTCAAACTATCTCTGTATTTCTATTGATACGTTAATACATCATTTCCTTTTTATTTATCTTATCTTTCTTCTAATATTCTAATAGATTTCAATATCTGCTCCTATTACTAAACTCATACTAAGTAGATGAGAATGAAAGAGTTCTAATAATACACAAGTAAACAGAAGTGTACAGTATAGAAGGAAAAAGAAATTAATAAACTAGAATGTGCCACATACAAAGTTACATTCATTACATACATTGTCTCTTATACTTCCAAAAGAACTACTGAGTAGATGTCTCTTATCTACTTGTTCCCTGCCTCCCAGAAAGTAAGTTTCAGAGAAGTTAAAAAGTAGCAAGAGATGGAACAGATTTCAATCAGGTCAGGGTGACTCCTAAGTCTATAGTCTCTCTACTACATCTAGCTGTCCCTGGAGTAAAACATTATTATGTTGCATATCTATCCTAGTATCCTGTGTGCTCCCTTTGGCAGCAGGTACCTCAGAGGCACTCCTCACTATACCTCTAAGTCTTTCCAACTCAATATCCTTCCAGAAGGGATTAGTTATTCTGGGCTCCTTAGTGCTCCCTTCTTGCTAATCTCCCCTGCTAGGTCTCTGAAGTTCATCTCATATATCCTTATGTTTCCACTAGTAAACCTCTTATGTCTTTTGATCTGTAGCATCAGATCCTCAGGGCAAGTTTGAGGATCCATTCAAATATTCCCTACCCACTATAAAATCATCATTTATACCAGTGTCTTTCTTCTTTTATCTTTAACCAGCTCTTAATTAAAAAATATATATCAGCACCTTGGGTTACCTAATCATCTCTGTTATCTCTAAACTTTAGCAAAGGCATCAGTAGTCATCTGAATCCAAATAAATCACTAGTTTATAAAATGAGACTCTATTTTTAACTTTTTCCCCTTTTGCCCATGGGATTCCATCATTGCAAATGTATTTTAAATTTCTTTATCTCTCTTTACTCTAAATGCATCCTATTATCTCTTTCACTCATCATATCCAACAGAGATTGTTTAAAAAAAAAAACTGAAAAAATAGGGAAAAATACAACTTTCTAAATAATAATGACATTTTAATTATAGACAGAAATTTGCTCAGCGCACTAAAGTTTCAAAGGTTTGTTAAGCAATCTCTTGGACTCGAGGAACTCAAAGTCTTGTGTGGAAGAAAAATCATTATAGTAGAATAGGGGCAAGAAAGAGAATAGCTATCACAGACGATTTGTCATAGGAGCACACTTGGGGAATAAATAACTTGTCTGGACATTCTTAAGAGACTTCATAGAGATAATTCTTTAATATCATCATGAAACTTAAAATAAGAAGCAGAGGAGTCAGAAACCAAGTCATAAAAAGCTGAATTAGCTCAAGTTCATTTGTCCTGTGTCACAATTGCTCTGTTGGATGAGGAAAAGTTTGGAGACAGTAAACCTGAGATAGAATTCCAGTTTCAATAATTGCTATGAGAAATGTGAGAACTTCAACAAATTACTTAATCTCTAAGCCGTGATTTCCACATTTCTAAAAGAGTAATCTTTTCTACTTTGTTAAGTTGACTTGAAGATTAATCGGAGAAATATATATTAAATTCTCAACAGATAATGATAGATATTCAAAGTTAGTCCTTCTGTAGAACCAAATGCAATGAACAGCTTCTCTGAAGTAAAAGGAAAGACACCAGAAGTAAGAAATCATTCAGTTCTGAGTCGTCTATGGACTTGCAGTACTAGTGTGATAAGTAGAGCAAGAGTTTGGTGGTCACTACACTAACAAAGATTGGGAATCTGGCCTCTTTTCACTTATTAGCTGAGTGACTCTAGGAAAGTTATTCATCCACTCTAAATCCTCAGTTTTTTGTTTATAATGTGGAAACACCAATAGAATTTATTATTATTATTATTATTATTATTATTATTATTATTACACATATATGTAAAATCAAGCTCAGAGAAACTCTTCTCTTCTACCTGAAAATATTCTCTGGTTATCTCTTCACCGCTTTACTTCCATTTCCCTTTTGTGCAGTTGCAGAAATCAACCCCTCTCCATTTTAGCACTTCATGCAGTCTTACTTAATGAATTTAGATAAATTCCAAATAGAGGTTTATTTGGCCCATTGCCTTCTAGCTTCAGTCATTCTCCATTTATGTTTGATCCTCCTGTCCATTTCAACTAACAACTGATTTATCACACATGCTACCATTAGATTGAGATGAAATCAGCTGGGCCGTGACTTTGTACACATTTGTTAGTTGTATAAATCAATATGCTAATACAATATCCCAAATAAAAAGGCTATACATGGGTGTTTTAAGACAAAATATAGTCAGGTGTAGTTTTTATTTGAATTTGCTCCTAGACTTTGTCTATTGTTGCTTTATCAAATTTGTTCAAACCAAAACTAAAGGGAAAAAATAATACTCCATTAATTCATTATTTAAGCAAGTACAAGACTTTCTTTGAGCCAAATTCTCCAATTATAACATAGGAATAATGATTCTCATGAGGTCCTCAAAAGCAGGAGCTATTTCTTATATATATTTATGTGACCATAACCCAACAGATAGTAAATGAACATAGGTAGGACATAAAGAAGTAAAATTACATTTGCTAAATTAATTATATCTTGGGATTGCCCTGAGGAATGAATAATGAGAATAATAGTACCCAACATTAACTAACAGTATATGAGTGCTAGACACTATGCTAAGGACTTTACATATATTATCTCAAATTGTTAAATAATTTTTGAGATAGTTACTACTATTGTCACCATAGTTTAAAAAAAAATTTTAAATAGATTAGTGTCTTGCCTAAGGTCACATAGTAAATGCCAGAGTCAAGATCTAAACCAAAAACTGGTAGGAAATATAATTTCAAATTTTAATCACAATGTGAAATGGAAAATCAGATAATAGAATTAAATTATTAATGCCTAAATTTAGAGCTCCATCCTAGACTTCCCCCTTGAATTTCAGATTCACTTACTTAATTATCTATGAATCATTTCCACTTAGATATCTAAAAAATACTTCAAAATAACACGTCCCACGGTGAACATTTGCTCTCCCCCATGTCCATACTAGCTCTTCCTTCAGTATATGCCACTCCATTTCCCCTATTGTTCAGGCATGAAATATGGATTTGTCACTTCCTTCTCTCATGCCATATCCAAGTTATCAGTATCTTCAAATGGCTGCATCTTCAAAATATTTTGGAATTTTGACTATTTATCATCACCTTCACCACTAATGCCCTAGTTCAAGCTATCTTTTATATATGATCTACTGCTGTAGTCTTCTAACTGGTCACTTTATTTCTGCCCTTGATACCTATCCTACAACATATTATCCTATCTAATTAGAAACTAATACGTCCACTAATTCCATACTAATGGAATAACTTGAAGAAGTAAACAAGAATAAAAAAAGATGTCTATACATTGAAGGGAGTTAATCTCTAGAATATAATATTAAGTGAGAAAGGCAAAGTGCAGAATAGTGCATATAGTATGAAAGAAGATGCATGAATATGTGCATTTCCTCATATGTGCAAAAAGAAACATTGGACTTATAAATAAACAAAACAGTTAAACAAAAGAAGGGGAGGGATTAGTGATGGAAACAAAAATTCTCTAAATATACCTTGTTATATATTTTTGACTTTGAAATAATCTTAAGGTAGCACAATTTTAAAAATAAAATTAAACTGAAAGGTAAAAAAGCTATCCCTAAAAGTGAGAGTAAGCAGAAATGAATGAACCTAACTATATATCAAGTTGGTGACATAAGTCTACATCAAATATATTTTTTCAAGTGATGTAAAACACAGTATTTTGACTCTATATGTAAAATAGAATATATTCAAATGACAAATAGAGCTGGGAAAAAATTTTAAGCTGCGCTCAGTAAGCTTATTCCAAGTAGTAATATTAGAAAATATTTTGTTCATTATGGGACAAATAAAATAAGGTCATTATGTAATATCATTTGTAACCAGTATTTCTTAATTAAGAAAAAAGAGTTATAAATATAAACTAAGTTAAAAAATCAACTATTTTACATTTCATTCAGATATACCTGTATAAATTTTACGTTTCATTTAGATATACCCATATAAATTTTTATTTTTTCCCCAAATACTATTCCCTGGTTCTAGCCCTTAAAAATATTAAGAAATGATAACAAAGCCATAGCAATGAATATATCTACTTCTCTGACATTCCTCACTAAAAGAAACTTAGCTTTTTAGAAGGACTGGCTAATTCCAAGATGGGGCAGGAAACAAACTTTCAAAGAAGAATGAGGTTGTGTCAAAAGGACAAGAGTATATGTTCTAACTACAGTGATTCTCATTGGACAAAATTAAGAAAATTTAAGCATCAAAACCAATCATTATTACAACAGATTGAAGCATATTGAATATATAACATACATGAATTTATTTTGATATTTAAAAGAAAGACAGTGATAGAGATACCACAGCTGGTGATTAGGAAACAAAGTCCTTTCTCTGAAAATGGCCATTAAAGAAAAATATTTCAACATATATCTTCCCTTACCTGTGCAAACTGTATTCAAAGGGAACAATAGCACTAGATATTCAGAGAAAATTTTTTATACATAATTCCAGCTGAGAAATATAGAAAGACTGACAGAATTAGAAAATTATCATTTAATAAACCTTCATGAAATAATTGATTTAGGCAAAAATTATTAATGGATGATAAGATGAAAAGTTGATGGAAGATTTTACAATGAAAGGGTTAAGCTGTCACCATCTGATGTACAGATCTATCTGAGCCTCACTAACAGAGGGGCAGCCTGGCACTGTACTTCCTGTTGTGATGCGACATAAAGTACACAGCCTCATTCTTTTGGGAAAAAGTTCAATCAAGACTTCTCAGCTAACTTCTAGTTTACAAAAATTTAAGAGAGAAAGAGAGAGAGAAGGAGGGAGGGAGGGAGGAGGAGGGGACAGAGGAAGAGGAGGAGAAACAAGTGACATCACAGTGAAGCAAACAGACAAATCCTTCCTGTGAGACATTCTGCAGCCAAAATGACCAGATGCATTCAATAAATCAATGGCATGTTGAAAATGTAATAGTGGCAGGAGATAGAGGCACTGCTCCAAATTAAAAGGGATTTAAGAGAAATAATAATCAAATACAATGTGTGTAATGGGTTTGAAATCTTAGTCTAATATAGTAGCTGTAGGAGACCATATTTAAAAGAGAAATTTAAATATGGACTAAATAGTACATATACCAAAAAAACATTAATTTTACTGAGTGGAATAACAGCTTTTAGAGTTATATATTTAGCAAGTAGAGGTGATATGAGATCTGGGATATGGGATATGCAGCAAAAATTAAATAAAAAATAAAATAGCATCTAAAATGAGATGTATAGATAAAACTGTGAACATGGCAACTTCTTAGTAATTATTAAATATGACTAATGGGTATATGAGTGTTCAATGTTCTCTTCTCTCCACTTTTGTGTATTTGAATATTTTCACATAAAACATAACATTTTAGATTATTAAATATTACATCATGTCATCCATTTGCCCAAACCCCGCTCCTGCAATGACTTTGTATTAGAATAAAGAAGAAACCTAAAGTCCTTAGTAGGTCTTTTATTACCTGACCCCTGGCTCCCTTCCAAAACTCATCTTCCACACCCTTTTACTCACTTCTCCTACTCCAGGCACACTAGTCTCCTTATTTTTCTTCAAACACAACTGAGCATGACTCTATCTTAGCTGTTCTTCACTCTTTTCTTTCTTAAATGTTCTTCCCCAACTGTATGAACTATACTAGGGGAGAAGGTGAATAACAAACATTTAAGTTAATTTAAATTAAATTGATAGCAAAAAAAAAAAAAAAAAGAAAAGAAGAAGAAGAAATATAAGATTTGAGAGGAAGTTCCCAGAAGACTCCGGATTCACTTTTTCCTTGTTCATTTCTTCCCGTCCTTCATTGTCTCTCAGGTCCAAGGAGTGAGGTTCCTGCTTCTCTTTAAAAGCACTAAATCACTAAGCAGATTTTTTTTTTAAGCATAGACTTGGTTCAGAATAAAAAAGGTAAAATATTTTTGCCTGTGACATAAAATTAACTCATCTAAAAAAAAAAAAACAAGTTAACATCTTGAAAAATGGGCATTGGGGCATTGCCTATTCTGGGGTTTTTGGTATTCTAATAAAAATTCTGATGAAACTTTCCAACACACATTTTGACCCCTTGGCTCAGTACATGTCCACAAATGCATACCATTCAGAAGGCTACAGATGTCTATGTCAATGCAGCTGGGAAACTGGACCTACAACACACAGAGCTCTCCAAGCAATGAAAAGATATTGGAATTAAAATTGTGTGTGACATTTAGAAGTTGTACTTTAAGTGCCCTAATAAGTCTTGAAATGGATAGGCTAGAAAACTCATGTATCAGTGAATGTACAAACATGAGCTCCCAGATCCAACTGCTTGTAAGGTTTAATATTGCATATAGCATTATGATTGCTTTGAATTTCTTGTCATTTGCCACACACTCTATAAATCAATAGGAGAGATTTGCTGTAACAGGGGTTAAGGAGTTGCTCTTACTGATTGAATTACTCTATGAGAATCTACCCCCTTAAGCTATTATAAAACCAGGTTAATAACATTGACTAAATGACAACTGAATATGAGGCAACTTTGTGATTCATATTATCATAACCCTCTTTTCTTTGGGGAAAAAAATGCTTTTCAGCTCTTCTTTTATATTCTCTGCAAAGGTAATACACTTTCTCAAATTAAAATAAATGAAAGATGTAGCTGTGACACTTCTCTCTCATTTTTTAAAATTAAATTGCCATATTGCTAAAGTTTCAATTCCCTTTAATTAAGTAACCATTAAAAGGATTTCAGTTGACTATTCAAAAACTTCTAACAGATGTGAAACTGATTCATAATTTGGAGATCAGCACTAATGGCCATGTCATTACTGTCATTTGTATTCATTTGCCATTTAAAATTAGAGGAATGTCCACTAAAGTTAAATTCCAAGTTGCATATACCCCATTTTACAGGCTACTATTTAATTGACAGTTGGAATTGCAAAGAGACTGCCATTTTCTTCATCTTTAACAGCACTTAGCATACAATACCCAAAGATCTTTAGAGATTTTGGTTTCAATATCAAAAGTAACACCGAATCTATAAAAATATTTATTTCCTCACTATTAAATGTCTTTAATTGATCCAAACAGCTTACCTGAATAATTAGTTACCTAAAATCTGTTGACAAGCAATCTGTGGATTAGCAAGGTAGCCTCATTCTTTGCGAATATAACCAAAGTGGATTTATAGAAGAGTTCAGCTTCCCTAGCAAGACTGACTCTTACCCCCGGCAACAGTTAAAGAATGGACAAAGGAAAGACACCCAGAATTTCATCAAAAGTCTGACTTCTCCTCTCTACAAGCTAAGTTAAAGACAGACAGGTGAATTATTTAATTTGGATCAAACAACAAGATGAAAAAGACAGATGTTCAAATTTACTTTTATTGATTGTTGTAGGTCAGGAGGTTTGAAATAGATTTGCATGCATGTCTGCCTAGATGGTCAAACTGAGTTTATAATCATAAAATGATGCAGGGCTACTGCTTGCACTGAACCATGGAGATTTTCTTTCTCGAGTTCCAATATGTATTTCATATATGAAATCTAATGTAGCTTATAAGAGCTAACTTTTAGAGTCGTAACTGGGTTTGAAATCTAGTTCCACTATTTTTTAGTGGTGTTTTTGGGCCTTAACTTCTCCAAGCTCTATGTTTTCTTATTTGCAAAATGAGCACAGTAAAACCAGAAATAACTCTAGATGGCTGTTGTAAAAGTGAATAAAAAATGTATATGAAACTGTTAGCACAATGCTTGGTATACAATTGCTCAGCAAAATTGAGTTAAAAAAAAATCCCATATTCTTCTAATAGGAGGGAAGAAACCCTGCCTATCCATCAAAAGAAATCTCATGCCTTCTCCTCCATCTTGTCTTCACTGACTATCCTAGGCATTAATGAATCTGTTTTTCAGCTGCAGGCATGTCACAGTTAATGTGTATCTCTTTCTATCGTCATTTTGGCAATACCTTAGTTTTGCTTACCTCCCTTACTTGTAGCCATGCATTTCAAGGACACAGATCTCACTTCCAGCTCCAGAAGTAGTCTGTTTAGTTTAAAGATAGAATGACACGAAGCAGTGTACAGTGTAGAAATTAAGTGCAGAATCAATTATTTGACTTGGTTGATTTACACACTTCCTGACTTTGAGGAAATTACCTTAAATCTCTCTTCCTTAGTTTCTTCTAGTTGAAAGTGAATAATGATAATAATAATAATAACAGAAATATCAACAACATATATATTCAGCTTTTGTGAAAATTAAATATATCAAAGTAGATAGAACGTTGTCTTCCCCTAGTAAGTGCTCAATAAATGTTTCTAGTGTTGTTAAGGGCAACCTATTCCTCCTACTTACACATGATTCAGGAGTGGGCACATGACACACTTCAGGACAAGACAAAAAGGAACAACTCCTTGGGAGCTCCACTGTTGCTAAGACCAAATCACACGAAGTAAAAATCCATGATTTTCCCTGTACATATTGCTGAGTCTGGCTATGACACTGAGTCTGGCTTGGAGCCATCTTGCTCTTAGCCTGAGATTAGAGGCAACACTGAGGATGACTTGGAAGAGATAAAAATAAACAAGAGCTTTCATGACATAAATAAGCTACTTGCTATACCTGTCCTGGATCTCATCCTACTAAAGATAGTACATTTCTTTGTACTTTAAATTCATTTCAGCTAGAATTTCTACACTAATTTAAATATCAGTTGAGATCTTATTACATGCTGTCTTGCATTTTGTAATTTGTGTATAATTTCTACCCTTTCCATTCTCACCTTTCCCATCACTAACTTGAAAAATCTTTGAGAGAAGGAATAACGGTCTGGTAAGATGTCCATAGGATTTGGAGTTAGATCGGTTTGGGTAAACATCCTGTCTCTGTCATTTGTATGCTCTAAAATCTTGGAAAAGTTACTTAAGCTTTTTGAGCTCCAGTTTCCTTATTTCTGCATTGAGGAAAATAATATCCACTTTGCAAGGTTTTCTGAAAATTAGATGATATATATGCAAAATGTCTACTGGTTCCTGGTCTTGAATCTGCACTCTATAGACATCACTTCTATTTTGCCTTCCCCCTTAAAATTTACAACCTTTTCTGACTTACTTCTAGTAGATACTCAACAAATATCACTTGCAGCCACAAATATTGTTTCTAATTGTTGCATTAGAGCTGCCACAAGCACACTGTGAATTTAAGAGCATCCTTCTGCAAGATATGTGAAGCCACATGGGCTAGTACAGACAAGAGTGAGAATGTAGGTCCAGACAGTCCATCATTTCATGCTCTCTCCTGTCCAAGTTTCTGAATTCTCCCTAGCAATTAAAGCCTAGTTCCAATTTTTGGTCTTTGGTGAAATTTTTCTTGGCTTTTTCATCCACAGTTCTCTTCCCAATCTTAGAATTCTGGCGGCTATACTTCCACTTACAATCTAGCAGGATGTCTCAGTTTATTAGACATCACTTAACCTGTGTAAAATTTACATTCGCAACTAGAAAAATGTGAAGGTATATTTTCTCTTTGCTTTCTGTCTCCTGGTTATACTTAGTACAAGTGGTAGCAATTTACTTTTTTAGCAATAATAACTGTCAAATGTGTAGAACTTTACTATTTATAAATAAATATTTTATCTATTATCCTGTATTATATACTGAACTACCTGGAAACAGGGTAGTAGGGTTATCATTATTTAGCAAATGAGGAAAGAAACAGAGAGGACATAAGCAACCCATCCATGGTTATATATCTAACTTGAATCCCATTTGTTCTCCTGGGAACTTGGCCTGGGATAATGCAGAGATATGGCTTCAGACATGTTCCCACTCATAAAAGGATGACAGAATGCAAGATAAAGGGAATAATACTGAATCCATTCTAATTAAGTCAATAATTCACAAACTTCTATACTGTATTATTAATACTAATTAGTTAATAAGAATAAATTACTTACAACTCAGTTTGCAAATGACTACAATATACCAATGCTTCCCCACACCTGTCCAAAAAAAAAAAACTGGTCTAGAGTGTATGGACAAAGCATAAGTATTTCTGTTTGCTGAAATGGAAAGAAGAGCTAATTTGTGCCATCTAGAAAGTCATGCTTATTCTTTCCTAACTTTGGCACTCTTGTCATTCCTTCCATTTGAGTGATTTTTGAAAGCTAATTATCTAGTGATATGAATAATGTGAATGTCCATATTATATTACAGGGGAGTAAAACGATAATCAAATTTAACCAGCAATCGACAATTAAAAAAAAAAAAAACCTATCGATATAATAACATCAAATTTTGCTGCAGCTAGAGTATTCTGCTCATCTTTACTATTCATGGGCTCAGGCTGATGAAGCACCCATCTCTACCCAGGCTTTCATGATTGCTACAACAGGGGAAGAGGACATGGCAGATTGCACACTAGCTCTTCACTTATCTTCATGTAAATGACATCCAAAGTCCTACTCATGTTGCATAGGCCAAAGCAAGTCATGAGGCCTCACCTAACTTCTAACTAAGATCCAGGGAAGTACAATCCTACATAGGAGTTAAAAAAAAAAGTCTAATGAATATCACAAACACAAGTTCAATTTCAAAACCATTTCTGTTACGAGTTGTACAGAAGTCAATAAGGCCAATGACCAAGGTTATAATGATAACCTCACTTATAATAATAAATATTTGATATATAAGTATATGTATACATAAATACATAAATATACATATATATAGTTTTGACCACCCTTTCTCTAGGTAATATACACACACACAGATACACACAGACACGCACACAGAGTATTTGTTCTTGGGCTCCTTCTCTGCCTAATTTTACATCTCTTACTTCAATCAGTATTTGTAACAATACCTTTCCACCAGCTCCTTGACTATATCAAACTATTTTCTACTTTAGAGACTGTATATATTAAAACTTGTATTTCTTGTCACTTATCACAACTATAATTTTGTATCTAACATTCCATCTCCTTCTGTACTTTTCAAAAATTTACCACAGTATGTCTAGTGTCTAGTATAATAGCAGGTAAAAATTATGTGTTAAATATTTTACTGGCCTAACCAACATTTCTTGGCTGCCTACGAATGCTACTTCTCTGAGAGTAAAATCCAATACAGATCTTGGTCCTTCTCTACCTCTACCTTTGGGTCCTTTAAAAGAAACCATCTAAGCAATTAGAACCAAGTCTTTGGAGATACTGATGGCTAAGCTTCCCCTTGAAGCTTAGTGACAGAAATTTCAGGTGATTAGGGCTTTATATTATATTTCGCCAGAATAACTTTCGAATGATTTATATTCTCAAACTCTCGGGATAGACACAACAGGATTACATTTCCCTGTTCTTTTTTCATTCTCTCAACGTTTGGCAAAAGATTCAGTGTATCACCATAACTACCAACTCCCCTGTCTCTTTCTCAGCTGGCCGCTGAGTTGTTATGTTCACTTTAAATCTAATCTCAGGATTTATACAGTCCCTGATCTCTTCATACACATTTCATTTTGCTGATCTCACAAAATCCAGTATGAGATGGTTTGCTTGGCTCCTTGCTTTTCTTCTCTAGAGAACGTCATTGCTACACTGTAACTACTAAACCAGAGTATAGACAGCTTGGAATCTATGCTTTCCTCTAAATTCTAAATTTCTTGTGCAAATTGCTATGCTAAATAAATTCAAAAATAGTAATGTGGCAAAAGACTTTATTATCTAGCACAGGGCAAACAGTTCTACTTCTTCCCTACTTCTGCTAAAAAAGGCACATGACTGAGAACTGAGTTTAATAGGCTATATTCCTGGCATTAATTTTTCCATCTAGTCTACTTCCATCTTCTTTTTTAACTTTGCTATTTTACTTAATGTCACTAAATTAATTTTCTCTAGGTTGAATTTGTTAACCCAATAACAATGAATAGCGGGAATTTGACTTTGCATACAAATTAGGCAATGTAAACTTTGCATTGTCCTCAAAGTCCAAAATCTAACCTAACATCTCAAGTCCCCAATCATAATGTCCGTTTACCTTTGACCACGCAGAACTTGTTCAGAATATGCAGTTAATTACTCAGTTCCTCTATAAAGACTGCAGTCTGTTCTGTCACTGGCTTGGTTTTCTCCTTTGGTCTTTTCTTCATGACCATGGAATTCTGAGCTTGAATGTTAAGTTATTCATTGAATATGAAAAAGCACGTATCCTACAGAAAACATATATCCATATGCACTTTGGTAATATACCTGCCAGGAAGCCACGTTCTCTCCCTAGTCAGTCTTTGGAAGGTCATGCTATCTGTTGACTGTGGCTCTCCTGTGTGTGAGCTCCTTGACTGTGAAGCAACAGTGTTCTTTCTTATGTGTCTTCGTCTTCAGAAAATTTAATACCTTTTGTTTTAGTATAGACAAGGGTTACTCTGGCTATACATATTTCTTTAAAGTCACTTGCATAAAATTATTCTTTTTTTTTTCTAGTTTACTTTCTTAGAATTATATTAGTTTCCCATTTCTCAAATTCTCATGAGAATGTACATGAGTGCTGAAGTAAAGGTGGACAGGAATAAAATTGGAAACCTCTGAGTGTCTTAATTTATCTTTCTCTTCACTGATATTATTAGAACCCCAATTAAGTACTTCCTGCACTATTGTAATAGCCTAAGTGAAAGTAACCTTTGTTTTTTTAAAAAAAAATTTATTTTATTGTGGTAAGAACATTTAACATGAGATCTAACTTCTTAACCAAATTTTAAGTACAGTATTGTTATACAGTATTGTTAACCACACAGACAATGTGCACTAAATCTCTAGAACTTATTCATGTTGCATATTGAAATTGTATGTCAATTAATTACGATATTGATTTTTGTAAAGTATCTCCCTGATCCAGTTATTTCCTTGATCAAAAGCCTTTCCTGGATTACTTTTGCCCACTTCAGTGGCTCTCAAACTACTGATCTTGCACCAGCAGCATCAGCATCACCTGGGCATATGATAGAAACGCAAATTCTCAGATCCTATTCTACATCCACTCAGTCAGTGGTGGGGCCCAGCAACCTATGTTTCAACAAGCCCTGAAGATGATTCCAATGCTCACGTAAGTATAAGAACCATTAAACTTATGAAAATGTAAATTGCTAAAAATACAACTTAAGATCCTATGTGACATGATAACCGACCCACATTCCAGCTTCATTCCATAAATCACACTGCATATTTCTAAGCACTAATAAAACTATAAGACTTTCTACTTTTTAAATATGCAGAATCCTTTACATCACACATTTTTTAAAACTTTTTTCTCTCCAGGAGATTTCCTCATCATACCCTCTCTTCCAACCATCAGTAACAATAACTTTGCTATGATTTTCTTTATTCTTTAAGGCCCTGTCTATAAAGTGCCCCCTTTTTAAAGACTTTCCTAATTTCCCCCTCAATTAAATATGATCCCTTCCTCTTTTTCGTCTTTGAAATAATTTGCTTTCCTCCCTTATGGCACGAATTTCAATCAAGTTTCTAAAATATATTATTTGTGAACACATCTTCTTCTTTTTCACCATGTCCAGAAGGCTCTGCCAGGCATGGGCTGCATCCTATTCACCTCGATTCTGCTGCAGCGTCTTGCACATACAACACATTAATTGAAAAAAGCAACTATATCCTATTTCTCTGAAGAACAGAACTCTATAAGCTTCTTCTTGACAATCTTGACCTGGTGCTTCCCCAGATACTCTCTAGTCCCCACATGAGTATCATGTTATAGAACTGTCCACCAAGCTGTAGTAGAATGAAATATACCCTGACTTTAGATTGGGTAGAACTGCATTCAGATCCCAGACTCAAACTCCTTGCTGGTCACTTCAGGCAAGTCCTTCACTTCTCTGCATCTCATTTATTAAGTGGAGTTAATACTATCTACCTCGTAGGCTTATTGTAAGGACTATACTTCATATAATAATAGATAACACATATAAACAAATGATAGCTATTATTATAAAATGTGTACCTAAAGCCATACAGACTGATTATCCAAGTTGACATAACCAATAAATAAACAAGACAAAAATAAAAATTAAATATTATTTTTGTACACTACTTCCATCTTCTGTGTAAAAACAGGAAGGAGGGGGATAAAACACAGGCTAAATCTGTGTGTATGAGTCAGAGCATAGGCTACTCTAAAACTGGTTCTTCAAAACATCACTGAACAATGTTAACTATCTTTGTCATTCTCATAAGTACATATCCATGAGAGGACACTCTTCCACATCTACAAAACATCATAACATATATACACCTATGATGCCTTCCTCATGACCTAAAGCTAGCTCTTACCTCCTAGGTCCTCACCTAGAAGCTAGCATGCCTGTCCAGTGCTACCTTCTTACCTTGACGTTATCCCAAGATGGTGTATTTCCACTCCCCACTGCTACCTGCCACACTTTGATGAAACAGGCCTTCCAAATAATGGGACAGATTAAACAGAACTTGGATTGTGTTAGAGAATAGACTGTTTTGGTAACTTACTTGACAATGAAGATCAATTTTTACTTTAAAAAAAACCTCAAGGGGAAATATATCAGTCCTCTGGATGTGTACGCATGTGTGTGTTTATATGAACTGCTTTATTAAAATCTGTACTGTAAAGCTCTAACTTTAAAATCTAATAGAGCTTCTTACTGTACTATCCTATGGCCTCTGAAAGTCACCAATAGAAATTAATAAGGATTCTCTTCCAATTACATCATGTTACTTGTTCTGCATTGTTCTTCTTAATAAAATCAGACATTCTGGTTTGAGATATTGATTAGTTCTGCTTTGCATCAATTTTCCGTCAGTATTTTTTGTCAATGGAATTGTGAACTATAGACTTAAAAGTTATTCAATTTCCTTCTCTCTTTGTTTGCAGCTGGTTATGACTGTTTGCAGTGACTATAATTGTATATATGTAATTCATCAGGTATATATTCAGTTTATTACTATACGAATATATTGAATAAAGTCTACTTTTGAAACTTTAGTTCTCTTGTATGTCAGCTCTAAGAATAACAGGGTGATAGAAGCCTAAAGGATTTCAGGCCTTGATGTGTGATGTGTGTGTGTGCTTGTACATGCGTACACAAGTGCATGTGATCACTGTGGTTTCTTCAATTTTGTGACACGAAAGGACTAAAAAAGCAATGTCAAATTATGCATTGTATCAGTAGTTAGCTACTATTGTATAATAAATAACCCTAAAACTTAGTGGCTTTAAGTAACAAGTATTTATTATTATTAACATGTCTACAAGGGAGTTACGGGGAGGAGTTGATCTAGGCTGGGTTTACTTGTATGGCTCTACTTCTACGTCTGGCTGAATTCACCTCCTGGCTGAAGTCTGGCCTCAGGTCTACTTCATATCTGGTTGTCTGGGCCCAAGATGAAGCAGAAGACTAGAATAACAGCTATTCAAGGGTAGCATTTTTCACAGGTATGAGAAGCAAGAGGAAAAGCAGGAACACATGAGGTTTTTTAAAAGTCTGAGCTCAAAGCTGGGACATTGCCACTTCTAATTGATTTTGTTGGTCAAGGCAAGGTACATGGAAAAATTCAAAATCAAGGAATGGAGATATTCCTATTGCTTTAGTGGGAGGAACTACAAAGTTGTATGGCAAAGGGCATAGATAAAGGGAAGGTTAAAGAATTGAGACCAAAAGTGTAATCTACCATTGACATAATGATGTTAAGTAGTTAATTCGCCTTAATACATTATATGTATCAGTTATTTAGGTCATCATAAATATGGCTTGTTTCACATAGCCAATAGCCTCTATCCCTTGAAAACAGATATATCTTATGTTCTTTTAGAAGTATAGCTCTAATAGCAATTAGTTGCCAAATCCATTGAATAGCTCTAGTGTTATTTAAATGTATCATATAACAACAGAGAATTCAGATTTCTAATACTGATCTCGTCACTATCAGTCATGTGACTTTGATTATTTATATACCTGGCCTCAGTCTTCATTTATAAAATGGGCATTATGACACCCACTTGGCAGATTGCTATAAGTATTGAGATGATTTTTATAAAGTACTTGGAATAATACCTGGTACAAAGTAATATTCAATAAAGATAAATCTGAATCTGAATCAAATTGTACCTATCATGAGCAACCATAAAAAATGTACTGATACTAATGTCACAGATATAAATTTTGAAGTCACATTCTTAAGCGTATAATGATAAAGTTTTATTTTTAATAACTTACCTCCTTGGTAAGTCATTTATTCTATAAATGTATATTGACAGTCCTCTATATACCATATACTATGTTTTAGACATTGGAGATAAAACTACAAAACAGACAAATCCTTGCCCTCCAAGCAGAGGAGACAGGAATAAGCTATATATATATATATATATGTATATATATGTGTGTGTGTGTGTGTGTGTTATATATTTATATATAATATATATTTTATGTATATACATATGTTCATATACATGCATGTATATATCTAATATATGCATTTGATATTTGTGTAATTTTTCCTACTCTTGAATTGGATTTACATAGCTACCTGCCATGATTTGATAAAACAGTCCTTTGAAATATTGGAACAGATAGAGTAGAACTTAGAACATGTTAGTGAAAGGACTGCTTTAATAACTTAAATAACCTTCAAACACTAAAGAGAAAAGATAAGGTAAGAAAGGAATGAAAATAAAAAATTTTGGGGTGAGGGGATATAAGTTAAGCTAGCTAGAGAAAAATCCTTGAATTCTTGCCTCCTACCAGAGATTTAGGTTAGGAGTTCTGAAATCCACAAACCTCTTAGAAAATAAATCACTGGTTTTCAACAATTCTGAGATGCCTCTAAAATTAGATAAAGGCTTTTGTTATTTGTGTCCTATGTCCCTCCCCACCAGCCCTGAGGAGATATTCCATAGCTTTCATGAGATATTCAAAAGGCTTCTGGTAAGAACATGAAGATATAGCCTCTTAGTAATTTAGAAGTGTATAATACAGTATTGTTGACTATAATGACTAACTCTATGGTGGTAATCATACTGCAATATGTAAATATATCAAATCAACACACTATATACCTTAAACTTCCACGAAGTTATGTGTCAATTATATCTCATTTTTTAAAGGCTTGTTAAGAAGTATTCATTTAAGCAATAGTCACAGATGCAAATCACTCTCAGGGGGTGAGTTAAGAGGTTAATTCTTAGTTTATGTATCTGATCATGTAATAGGCACCATACTCTGAACCTCAATCATCCCCTCCTCTGTCGAGGGTTTACATCAAAAACCAAAGAAGCATTTAACTCACCTCTAAGGAGGGTTTACTAAATGCAGAGTTCTTGAGACACAAGAGACCTTACTTATCTTTGTCATCAAGGGGAGACACCCTCAAAAATAATTAGAATCCACTATAATCGGTGCTAGAGTAATGTAATAAACAAAGAGTTATAGGCCTTCATTCTATTTGGAAATGCTAATTTATTTTTTTCAAGTTCTTAGGTATATAATATGTATACATATTATTTAGCCTCTTTATATAATCAAAGAGTCCAGATAAGGCTTGGGCACAATTAATAACAATTTACGTTTACAATATACCTTACCATTTACAAATTTTGTATAGATAGATTGCCTTATTTGAGATGAAGAATCCAAGATGCAGAAAAGCTTGCCAAAAGTCACACAATCAAGAAAATGTTGAATCTAGTGAGGTTTCCACAAAATACATGGCCCAAATCATAAATTTAAAAGATAAAAAAATACCTCTGGTATTATGCAGTCAATTCTGCTTATATAAAAAATGTTACTAGAGTAGCTATAAAGGGCTAAAGCCTGATGAATTCTGCTACTAGAATGCTATGATCAAAATAGTTTTCATATCTACTTACCAAATGTGTGAAAAGTACTATGCTATTATTATTTAGGATAGTTCTCCTTTTCATATGCTCTTGCTCACAAATGACTGTTTTACATCTCCAGGGTATTCTAATCCTGAAATCTCAGACATCTGAGGCATTGATTTCTTTCTTTTCTTTGATAATTTTCAGAATATTTTCTTTCATCTAGCTTGGTCTGTTTTTATCCCTGATATAATCATTATGAAGAGAGTCTTTAAACATATGATAATCTTTGTTTGAATAGCTCGGGCCACCATCCATTCTAGTATCTCATCCTACTTAATTGGACATAAACAATCTGACATTCTTTCAAGTTTAATATTTTTATTAAAATTTAGAGCTTTATTCACCCCAGGTTTTCTATAGTTTTGTTGGGAAGGCAGGTGGTGTAGGGAAGATGAGCAGTAATATATCCATGCCTTCTTCAAAGACCCAACCAGTCTTATTTAATGCTCATTTTGTACCGTGCTGAATTTTACAGGCACAGCAGATAACATTAGGAGTGAATATTTGAATCTCAGGCAAACCTCAGAAAACTCAAATTGAAAAGAAAAGCGTTGAGAGCTTTTTACATGCTTTCACCAAGTTAATATTTTTTCGCTTTCTTTTTTTTTTTTTAATTTCAATGGCAGTATTTACTTTTGAGAGAAGATCATGATTCCTTTTGAGTTCAATATTGAATTGTAATGTTCAGAAAGACGCTCAGACACAAAGGTTGTTAATTCAATAAAATAATCCATCTAATCCAATAATAATATCAAGTGGTTTTAAAGATAATAATATACATAATAATAATAATAATAATAATAATAATAATAATATGCTATATGCCAGTCAGTATGGTGTGTGTTACCTATTACCTTTATTATTTGCAACAACCATATGAAATAGATACTGTGAATAAATGCTGCTATGTTTAAACCTCTCAAATTTCAGATATTCTGATGTATACAACCAAATCTAATCATAACTGATATATTTTGCAGGAGCTAAAACTACCTACATGTAAATTCCCGTCACTGGACATTGTATATATACCTTAAATTTCTCCATCAGTTTGTTATCATCACTTAAATGTCTGATATTTACTATTTACATTTCCAACCATCCTTCATCTTTAATTTAAAAATGTACAAATTTTTTTATTGGTACGAATGACTTTCATGATATATTGTGAAAGAAAATCCATGCTGGATATATGAAGCATATTAACATAAGCATCCTTGAAGTAATGGGATAGTAGGGAATTTATTTATTTGAATCTGTATTTTTTAATTTTTATATTATAAACCTGGTTAGTATAAATTTATATATTTATTTATTCATCTATTTATTTTAAGGAAATATCTTCTAAGTAAGCAGAATCTAGGATATAAAAAGTAGTATAACAGTAATTACAAGTTCTGAAGCCAGAATACCTGGATTTGAATCCCAGCTTTGCTGTGTGATTTGGACTAGTTGCTTTACCTTTCTGTGTCTCAGTTGTTTCTTCACTAGTGTTAGTGAAACTACGCACCATAGGATTATTATAAGGTGTAAGTGAGATAAATTGTGTACAGCGTGTTGTGCATAGCAATTTTACTATAAAATCAACTATCATTATAAGCTAAAAATAGTGCATGTGATGTGAATAAAGGTATAAACTGCATCCCTATTCTTACTTCTTTCTCAAGTCTCAGGGTAATGTCTTTGCAAGATTGTCAAAATATCTGAGATGTCCATTTCTAATGCTGCGATATTGGTACAGGATGCCAAGTCTCTAAGAATTTCAGATGATAATGCAAGTATTTCTAAAGAGAATATATTTTAAATTTCCAATGATTTTATATAGTACAAATATACCTGAGCTTATAAACAGAAGTTACAAACTTCAGTCCCAAGGCTGCCTTTGTTTAGCTATGAAATGGAAAGCAAGGAATTTTATCTTGTAATGCTCTGCTACTCTTATCACTCAGGAAAATAATTCCTATGTCACAGGGTTATTTTAATATCATTTAATAGAAATTTATAAATCTTAGAATTTTTAGAAGATATGATAAAATATCTTCATGATCTCAAGATAAAAAAACGTTTATTTAAAAATACAGAAAGAATGAACTGTAATAGAAAAGATTAATATATCTGGCCATTTGAAAATGAAATATTCTATTTTATAAAAGACACCAGAAGTGAAATAAAATGTTAAGCAAGAGATATAAAAAATTACATAGCCAACAAAATATTTAAACACAACATACATGAAGATTTCCTTAAAAAAAATAACAAAGAGATGAAAAGCTCAATTTTTAAAAATAGGTGACATTTGTAAATAAGCATGCTGATAGGAACCCAACTTGTCATTAAGATACAAATCTTATTAGCAATGATAAAATAATGCAAATTTAAACTTTAATAGATAATGGTCTTATTTCCAGTCATTTTTTTTATTAATAAAACTTATAAAAACTAAATTTTAGTGAAGATATGGGGAAAAGAGATGCTTATTCATTTCTGGTAGGATTATCAATTTACTGACCTTATAGAGCAAACCGATATCATATGAAGAATTGCAATTGCCCATAAACTTCTCACTTCGCTCTTCTATTTTGATGAAAACTATGCATTAAGGAGATATAACCAAGGGTGCTCGTTGTATCTCTTCTAACAAATAAAAATTCTTCTACCTTTCCCTCAATAGAATTCATAAATAGCCTATGTCTGATTCATTCAATGGAATATTATAAGTTAAAACCAATGAACTATAATACAGATACTAACATGGATAAATTCATAATATTTAATGAAATTGAAATCTATAATATTGAATGAGAAAAAAAGCAAGGTACAAACAAGTAAAATATTGCCTTTTATGTAAAAATTTAACATAAAAACTATATCCTGTGTATGAACACAAATTAATAAGGTAAAAGTATAAAAACAGACCTAAGAATGATACACATCAACTTTATGATTATAGATACTCTATAGACAGCTATGTCAAATTATTTCTGGCTTGCTAAGAGATATTTTGGTTTTGTTTGCTTTATCATGGATGGATGTTAAATTCTATCAAATGCTTTTATGGGCACTTATCATGATGACGCAGTATATTTTTCCTCTTGGTCTACAAATGTGCTTAATTGCCCTAATATTATTCCCCAAGGTTAAATGGCTTCATATTTATAAGTTAAACTCCACTTGGTTCTGATGGTTACCGTGTGTGTGTTTAAGTGCTTGAACTGTTAACTTGCTTCTTTTGTTATAGTCTGTTAGCTTAGATTTGCTAATATTTTAAGAGATATTTTCACATCAATATTAATAAGTGAGATTGCCTATGATTTACCTTTCTCAAATTGTTCTTGTCTATTCATGGTAATATATTTATGAACTGTTCTGTCTTTTATTTTTCTATTCTGTGAAATATTTATGTAAAATGAAGGTTATTCTTTCAGTGTTTGATAGCACTGGCCTATGAAACTTTGGTTAAAAAGAAAATGGATAGACACATTATACTATATTCATACAATGAAATGCTACTCAGAATAAAAAGAAGTTATGATGGATACATACAATGATATAAATGAATCTCAAATATATTTATGACGAGTGGAAGAATTTTTAACCAACAGAATACACATAATAAGATCTCATTTATATAAATAGGTAATTGGGTAAAAAAAAAAAATCATGAACAGTGTTTTCCCTAGAGAAGTGGCAGGGGGATATATTGGGAAGTCTTGGGGGAACTTTCTGAGATAATGGTAATATGATAATATTCTGTATCTTAATAGAAGCTGGGTTTCACAATTGTATTCATTTGTTGAAACTCAGTTTAAAATTTATTATTTTATTGTATGTAAATTTTACATCAAAAGAAAAGTGTGAAAACTGAATTCTAGTTAATAATATGTATTCTAAAATATTTAGGCTGAAGTGTACTGATGCCTGCAATTTACTTTGGCATTCGTCAAGAAATGGAATGATGGTTAGAGAGAAGAATAGATGGATGACTATGTAAATAAAACAAGTATAATAAATGTTAATGGAAGAACCTAGGTGGTAGAAATATGTGTGTTCTAGTAAATTTTTGTTCACTTTATATGAAAATTTTCTTAATAAAATGTTAGGATGAAAAGCCCTTTGTATTTAAAAATGCCCTACCACATAGATCTTGAGGGCTAGTTTACCTCTCTGGTTTCAGCTATCTTTTTCTGTGTTTGATCCTGAAATTTTCCCTTTCTTTATTCTAAGAACACCTATATATATATAAAAATATAAAGCCATTATAAAATATTTTATTCTGGGAAGTTAATGCATCCATCCGCCCTTCTTTTTTAAATCATTGGTACTGATTAGTAAGAACTCATTTTTGTAATAACCCCCCCAATACCCACAGAATAATTTTCCTGCAAACTCCTTTTCCAGTGCTTTATTTTTTTAATATTTGCTACTTCTAGACAACAAAGGGGTATTTCTGATGTTTATGTTAATATTTATGTTAACCTGGGTCATTCAGGTAGTGGAAAACCCATGTGAAACACCTGCTTTTACTTAATATTTCTCTGGGGGCTTTTGGGGTTCTCCTCCCCCCCCACACACACACACACGAAAACAAGCAGAGATAAACTGACTGCTTTATCATAATCCTGTGCCGTGGACCTATTTTTTCTAAGCAACACTTTCACCTATATGTAAATCTTCATGGGTACAAGATTTATATGTGTTTCAGTATTATCTCACCAACTTGGAGACCTAAATCCCTGTCCCTGTCTATTATGTTAATGGCAATGATTGCATATGACAGGAAAACCTCAGTATCAGTTCCTACCCTAACCACTTTGCAATTCAATTCTCAGTGCATCAGTGAGACTTGATGACTTCTGTTCTTTTTCGGAGATCAACCATGCTCTTAAAATAATGACATAAAATAAAACTTTTAAAAAGTTAGACATTTCTTAAGGTTTTTCAAGGAAATTTTTATATTACTGTATGTACTCTCTCGTCTTTTCGTAAACAATTCCAATGTGGCCACTATGCCACTCTTCAGAAAATGCTTTTGTTACTAATACCGTATTGATGGATGCAATGGTCATTTTCTGCACTTATCTGACCACTGAGTAACGTTCACTGAAGCTGACCATATCCTCTTTCTTGAAACACTTTCTTCTCTAGGTCTTTGGGACATATGCTGTTTTTCTTTCCCTTCACTCTGGCTAGTCTAAATATTCTTTCTAAATATTCTTTGCTGATTCTTTTTCTCTATTCCATCTCTGAATGCTGCTTGTTTCCAGGACTCAATCTAGGACCTTTTATTTTTCTTTATCTACACTCTCACTAGGTTTGAACTATGTTAACTTGCAAATATAATATATAGACCTGATCTCTCCTCTTAAACCCAGTTCATATTCAATCATATAATTTATACATCCAAATTTACCATAATTTATATGTCCAAATTTATTATAATTATGACTTCAACCTAGATATACTCAAAGCCTATCATTTTACATTATCACTAACACTTTTGATATCTGTGCTCAATCTTAGGGTATCATTCTTAATTCTTGGTTCTATATTTCTATATTTCACATATACTATCCATTCATTGCCAGGTCTTTTATTGCCTACCTCCAAAATATTGGATATCCAGAACCACACATTTCTCTACATTTCCACAGACACCATACTTGTTTAGGTCTCAACAGTTGTCATCTGAATTACTATAATGGTTTTCTAACTGCTTTATCATCATCTATCTTTCCTCCAATTAACTCTCCGCAGGAGAACAAGAGTGAATTTTTAAATTAGAAAATCATATTACATCATCCTAATGTTTTTATGACATTCAAAAATTATTTATTGAATTCGCAAGAAAATCCACGGCCTACTCTATTCTCTGCTTTTGTCATGCTATACCTACACTCCTATATTTAGGATGCTTTAGCCACATTGGTCTTATGTTCCAGGGATACGCCTATATACACTTCAAATTTATTTCTGCTTTTAGGCTTTCGCAGTTGATATTTTCTTCTCCATCTCCAGTAGTGGTTGGCTTCTCGTACTTCAGATTTTAGCTCAAACGTCACCTTTATGTCTCTATCTAACTAGCTGGCTTCTAAGGAAGGCTACTCACCTGCTCCTGAGTTATTAGTTCTGCATATCAATGGGTTTTGGAAAGATCGAAATTTCGTCAGCTTAAAAAATATACATTTTATATATTTCTAAGAGTTCCCTCATCTTACTTTTACATAATTAAGAAAGTCCACTCTTTAGATTCTCCTCTAAACAAAAAATTAGCTGCCCTAAGATGACTTGCCTTATGTTTTTCAATGGGAATATTCTTTTGGGTATGATAATTCTTCCTTGTATAGGACTGTCACACACATGGCAGCATCTCTGGCATCTTGTCATTAACACTAGTAATGTCCCTTGGTCATTGTTATAAGCCAAAAAAGACCAATATACATGTCAAGTTATCCCCTAAGAAGGCAGTACTGCCCTAGTTGATAAACCAAAGAAGCAGCTAATAGATTCTGTTGGGAAAAAAGGAAAAGTTTATCTCCACAAACACTGTGTTATGGTTGATAACATTATCTACATAGGAGAGACAAAGGCTCATAAAGTACCCCTATGTTCATGGCAGCACAATTTATAATAGCCAAGATATGGAAGCAACCTAAATGTCCATTGACAGTTGATTGGATAAAGAAGTTTTGGTTCATATATACAATGAAATATTACTCAGCCATTAAAAAAAATGAAATCCTAGCATTTGCAACAACATGGATGGACCTATAGGTTATTAGGCTGAGTGAAATAAGTCAGATAGAGAAAGATAAATACCATGTGATTTCACTTATATGCGGAATCTAAGGAACAAAAAGAAGAAACTAATCAAAAACAGACTCACAAATATAGAGAACAATCTGGTGACAGCCAGAGGGGAGGGGAGTTGGGAGGCTGGGAGAATGGGGTGAAGGATTAAAGAAATACAAATTAGTAGTTGATAGATGGTCACAGGGATGGGAGCACAGCATAGGGAATGCAGTTAGCATTAATGTAATGGCTAGGTGGAGATCCAGAGGGGGAAAGAGTAATTAGGGGGATCATTTTAAAAACTATATAAATGTCTAATGGATATACTGTATACTTGAAACTAATAATAAAATTTAAAAAGAAAAAGCAAATAATTTGCTCATAAGTAAGTTATGAATGAAGCAGCAAATGGATATTTGCAAGACTCTAAATTCCACCCTATATTAGAGCACTTTTTTACAAATGCCCATAAGATAAAGCAAAGTAATGTTAAGATCTATGGGTGTTAAAATGAGATAATATCTGATAATAGGGTTCAGGGAAGGCTTCTTAGAAAAGGGAGAATTTAACCTGATACTTGCTTGAAAAATAGCTAAAAGTTTAGCTGAGAGCATTATGTGGTTCAGGCAGAGAAAATATAATCAACAAATACATTTATATAGGGATATGTGTATGTGTGTGTGTATACCCATATAAGCTCATAATAGATTTTGAGAATAATAAATCCAATTTGACTCTTGCATGCAGGGAGTACTGGAAGCTCTGTGAAAACGTAGCCGTATTATGGAAAACCTTAAGGAATTTATACTTGATCCACTAGGCAATATGGAAACTTTGAATGTTTTTCAGTATCGGTGGGCTAACTGAATGGAAGAGAAGTTGGAGGAGAAAAGAATTAGTCAACTCTTCACCATTAATCGCTTTGAGTGCCCTAAGAACAGGCCAGTTTTCCTGTTATGGATGAAGTAGTTCACAGATCAGGCTTTGGACTCAGTATTTGAATTTATGTTTACTCTGTTGCTGTGTAATTCTGAGTAATTCATGTAATCCTTTCTCAATCTCAGTGTCCTCATCTATAAAACTGAGTTCATGAGAATTTTGTATACTGATAGAACATAGAAATAACCCAATAAACTATAGCTATTGTTATAAATATCATCATTAGGCTATTTGTCTTCTGGAGAACAAGCTGTTTAGATGGAAGAATTCATTAAAGCTTTTAAGTCTGTGGTGCATGTGACAATATTAGTCTCTGCAAAAGAATTAGCACCACCATCTCAGAGAATAGGTGGTGCTAATAATTTCGACCAAGCACCATGTATGTTTGTGCATGTGAATATATGTGTTGGAATGCTAGCTATCAGCTCACTGCTGTACATTTGGCTTTTTGATGCTCTTCAGTGATGTTTTAGTTAAAATCTTTGAACGAAAACTTAACCATCTCCATTTCAACCATGAAATAATCCAAATGAACACTATCCACACAGATTGCCGTTCCTGAACCCTCTTGACAACCATCAGGAGAGCTAGTGAAATAGAATTAACTGTTTGAATTTCTTTCTTGGCCCTGCTCATTAGACCAGATATTTTCAGCTAAGCCATTTTAGAACAGAAGAAGTGAAGCAAAAGGCTAATCAATTACACAGCAAACTCAGGCTAAATATTTGTCAAAGCTTTCTTCATCAATCAACTTTAGGTACTGAACTCTCTAGATTATTCTCATTATTCAAATTTCACTTCATTTTTGCCCAATAATCTTGGACTAGTTTCTCCCTGGAATATGAAATAGGGAAAGATAATTAATAATTATTAAGCTTCAATTATATTCTAAGAATTCTGTTTAAACATCTTCATGTTCATCATGTAATATTCAAATATTCCACAGAAGCCCAATGAGATTAATTAATTTATAATATTTAGAGTGAGAATAATCAAAATATGGTGACTTCATTTGTTCCCAGTTCTGTGCTAAGTGCTTGACAAGGCCGTGAGGCTATAGAGATCTAGAGCTATATTTCAAACACAGATCTGTTTAATCTCATAACACTGACCCTTCATTCTTCCTAAAGTGGAATTTCACTTATTATTTTAAAATCAAGAGATTAGTATTTACCTCCCGGTGGATATTTGAAGAGTATCTAAGAAAATAAATGTGAACAAAGTAAATACTAAGCCTGTACCCGGTACTTGGTTCTTGTATAAATTCTTCAAGATGAATATTACTACCTTTGTTCAAATAAGAAACTGAGTCTTAAGGTAGAAAATGTCATCTTTTACACAGCATAACTGGGACTTGTCACCAGGTCTCTGTAGCTGCAAAGTTGAACTCTTTTTATTATACTTGCTGCCTCTCCATATCGGCTTGACTTTCCTTCTTTTACATCCAGTGCCTAACCTGATAAGTTTATTTAAATATTCTTATATTATGCAGGGTTAGGTTAGGTACAGCTTGCCTTTCACTGTTTTAAGAGCTGCTTTCCTGCCTTGCATCCAAAATCATTGATTTCCCAATGAAGAACTCGATGGGACCCATAAATTAGAGCAGGAAATAGTTCCTTCTCATTATATCGATGAGCTATATGTATAGTGGTGGCAATCAGTGGAAGAAAATATACTTAGAAAACAGGATAATTGCTTTGAGGATTCTGACATTCAATGATTTAAGAGAAGTTATATCAAATATTCAGGTAATTAAAATGGTTTTCAAATATTTCTCTTAAAAAATCACTTATTGATTCACACATTGTTCTTGTACTTTTGCAATGCTATCTATCCTCATATCCTGAATGGCCCATTGTATATTTAGATTAACCCTCCTTCCTATATGAACCCATAATACTTTATACTTCTACCCTCATAGCATTTATCACACTATTGGAACTGCCTCCCTACTTATCTGAATTAACTTCTATAACTTGAACTCTGAAAGAGCACTATCAATGTCTGTGTCATTCATGTTGTATTCCTAGAAAATCAAGTTTTCTAACTCTTCTCTCTTTTTTAAATAAATAATAATGGTTTCACCCATTTCTGAAAGCCTCAAGTGGTGTTGCCATAATAATGTTTCCTGATTCAAACGTATGAAATTCAGGTCATTGATGTTCGTGTCTCCTTTCATTTGAAAAATTATAGCTACACCAGGGTGATATTGATGACAGCATTCTACATCCCAATAGTCACATATAATGTTGCTTTTCTTCTTCCCTTTACACTGTGGGTGAGAATAAGAATCATTCCTAATGCAGTAGACTTTAGAGTAGTCCAGCCAGTTGTAATCCAAGAGGTTTGAATTTACACTAAGGAAATTCCATATCCCTTCAGATTTTCTACTAACACAAGGCCCCAGGATTCATGTTTGCTGCCATGATGCAATAGGGACAAAGCCTGAAGAGAAAAGAAAACACTAGAGCAAAGATATGGAGATAAAGGGAAAGAGAACTAATAACTTTCCTGAGAACAGCCTAGAACTAATGACTAACCTAGAGAAAGCCATGTCTGGATCCAGAAAGCCACATGAACAGTTTTTTGAAACACCTTTTTTTTCTTCCCACTGAAATTAGTTTAATTGGATTTCTATCACTTCCAAGCAAGAAGTTTAAATTAAACCTCCTGCCTCTTTTCCTTGCTGTCATATCTACATTAAAGTGTTGACTAGCTATTCAAACTTAGGTCTGTCTTCCATGAAATTAGTTAAATATGGGATCCTGGAAAAGATAAAAGGCAATTATTAAACTCGTTCCAGGACTTGGGGCCAAGAATGATACAAAGATTGGCAAGATTGACTCCTGTCTCCAAAGAGCTTCAAACTAAAGAAGAAAACCAGACTTTCAAATAAACTAACCAGAGAAACATATGAGAAATTCATAGGACTATATTATAGGTTCTACTGAATTTAGCGACAGGAAGACTGTCCATCATTCAATGTTCAGAAGAGTGGTGAGCTCCTTTTCTTGAAACTATGTCTCTATCATCTCGTTATCACATAATAATTATTTAAAAGGAGTGTAGGTTTTTTTCCTCAATAAAAATTCGAAATAACTCAGGAAAAAGTTACTATCTAGCTTTGAAATTTAATTATGTTTTTGTGCAAGATTAGGAAATAGGTTTTCTCTTCAGTAGTAACTAAGAGTAATTGATACATTTTGCCTGATACACTCAGTTGAAAAGGATTGGGGGACACAGACAGCATGAGTGATAAAGATTATTAAGATAGATGATATTGTCTAAAAATGGGTAACAATGGTTAGCATACTATCTTTATTCTTGTCTTAGTATAAATGTATTTGTCAACTCCTTTCCTGAGAGCAAGTTTTGATTAATGAAGTTGGAAGGAGAGTAAAAGGTCACTCAGGGCAGAGAGGACTAACAGGGGAAGAGACAGTAAAAAGTTACAGTATATGAGAAAAAACAAATTTATTTCATTTTTTTTCTTAGGCAAAATACTTATCTTAATTTCACAATTCAGAAAAGGAAAAAAAAAATGAAGGTAGGTGTATTTATTTACATTTCCAAGGTCAAAGAAAGCATGTGGTCAGCTTTGCCATGCCATGTTTTCTCCCCATTCTCCATCTCTCTCATTCTCATTAATTGGCAGTTTATACCTTCCACCTCTCTTTCAACTTCTTATGAGCTTTCTAAAGAAAGCTTTAGTATAGACTGCTCCTGGCCGGAAAAAATTCCCCCAGCCAACCTGAAATTACTAAGCTTTAGAAGACAATAAGGATAAAGAAACATAGACCAGGACACATATTTAAATGTAGTTATTCCATTATAGTGCTATATTACCTTTGTTTGTCAATAATTCCAACTTTTATAATATCGGTCATGTTGCTTTCTTCTTTCAAACACAAGTCACAATTTGTGATTGAGAGAATTATAAAAATTACAAAGAAAATATCTGATGAATTTATCAGAGGAAGTTTTGTAATTTATTTTGTAAAGGTAAAATGATTACTCTCAATCAGCTTTTTAAGTCAACAATTAATCATCTTATAATCTTGTTTCATTGTCTACTATGGGGGAGAGGTAAAAATTTAATGCAGAACAACAATTATATACCTATACAAGAAATGCATAAAAATGTTGTTCTTAACACAAAAACCTTCTTTATGTCTTCTCTAAAATTAGTTCTAGAAAATAAATGTAATGAAAAAATTAGGTCATATACATCTTTCTTACATTCTCTTTTATGGTATGCTGCCAACAAATAATGTAAATCACAAGAAGTCCTGAAATCTCTTGGTCAGGCATATTTTTAAATACCTTTTCAACCAATGCCAAACCAAGGTATCCCAATACATCATTCTTCTCCAGGCTTCCCTCATTAAAAATAAAAAAAATTAAGAAAGATGACAATACAAGTAATGATAGCAAAGAAACCAAGAACTATGTCCAGTATCAAATTATTTTATTTCTCCAAAATTAAAATTAAACTGATATAAATATAATATGAAATAGATATATATGAAATAGAGACATTAGGAATATAGGATTTTTTCCTAGATAAAAAAAAAAGTGTATTGCTTATTCAACTTACTGTGATTCTCTTCATTTCCTTGGTTTATTTTATTTATTTTTTATAATTTATTTATATCTTTATTAAATAAAAATTATTGATTACCTACTCTTTATACTAGACATATTCTAGGCTCAGGAAATAGAGCAGTGGACTACAAAGGCCCTATTCTAGAGGGAGCTTACTTTCAAATGAGAAATAATGACAATAATATTACATAAAATTGTGATGAGTGCTATAAAGAAAAAAGTCTAAAAACTGAAAATATAGATCTGGTTTTAGGGGTCATAGTGAGATTAGAGATGAGTTCTTTGAGGAGGCTAACTCTGAATGAATTTAGAAGCCATGAGATCTATAGCAACAGTTTTTCAGGGAAAGGGTACAACAATTACAAAGATGCCATGCTTATCCTATTTAAGGAAAAAAAAAAGGCTAAGGTTAGTGATACGTGGTAAGTTAGAGACAATATAAGGCAGATGAGCACAGACATGTGGGCCTAGGAAATCATGGAAAAGTGTTTGTTTTTTTTAATTTTCTTCTGAACATAATATAAAGATATGAACATTTAAAATATATCACTGGCTACTTGGTTAATCAAAAAGACTATTGCTATATTAAGAGCAATAATCATTAAGAGATGATAGTGGCAGGAACCAGAAAAGTAATGGGAAAAATATGAGAAGCAGTCAAATTTGAAATATACAAATATATAAAAAAGAAAAAATGTAACTAGAATATCATATGTTATATGCTATCTTTAATAGGAAGAATAATAAGAACATACTCATGTATCTTCTTATTAATGCAAAAAAGATAAAAAGGCAGATGTAAATTCAACCGTATCAGTAATATTAAGTGTGAATGAATTAAGTAATCCAATCAAAAGAAAGACATTGTCAGACTAGATAAAAACAAACAATAATATCCAATTTTGTGCTTTCTATAGGAGACAAGTTATACATTCAAAAATACGACAAAAAAAAATTTAAAGGAAAAGATGAAAAAAAGGTACTCTAGACAAACAGCAACCAAGAGATTTGAGTAACTATACTCTCATCAGCAAAAATAGACTTTAAAACAAAAGAAAGGTGTGACTGGAAATAAAGACAGACATTTTATAATAATAACAGAATGAATCCATAAATAAAGTATAATAATTATAACCGTATGTATACTTAATTACAGAGCACCAAAATGCATGATGCAAAACACAGAAATGAGAGAAAAAATAGACAAATCCCATAATAGTTAGAGATTTTAACATTACACTTTCAATAATGGATAGAAGAACGAATGAAACAGAATATTAACAATGCTATAGAGGACTTGACAACAGTATAAACCAAGTAGTTCTAACAGATATCTATAGAACACTCTCCCAAAACAGTAGAATCCATATTCTTCCCAACTGTGCAAGGGACATTCTTCAAGACAGATCATGTTCTAGGCCATAAAACAATATTTAATATGTTTAAAATGTTTGAAATTATATAAAATATGTATAATTGACTACAATGAAATTAAATTAAATATCAATAACAGAACAAAATTTGAGAAATTTATAAATATATGGAAATTAAACAACATCGCATGTGAAAACTACTACAAAAAACACAATAGAAATTAGAAAATACTTTGAGATAAATGTGTACAAAACTCACCATATCAAAACTTATGATATGCAGTGAAAGAAGTATTCAGAGAGAATAGTTCATCTCTTCCAATAGGAGGGAAAGTAGTTTATGGGAACACTTGTAAGTAGATTAGTGTATTTGGTGATGAGAAAATGGGGAGATTTTTTTGTGATTGCTTGTATTTTTCTCCATGAAATATAAAGCAGGATGCCCAGCTAAGAATTAAGAAGTAAAAGAAGATTGAATGAAGTTTGAAAAGGCAGAAGAAATTATAAAATAGCCTTCTCGAAATGTAGATGATAAATTGCCTAATGAAATGTAGTAGTGTTACTAAATAGTGCTAAGGACATCCTTAATTTTTATGGTCATAAATGTAAAGTGGCATCAATCAGTAAGTATTCATATTCAACTTCTCTGTGCCTATGTGGAATACAATTGGATTTAATCCCGTCAGCTTTTACAAAGGGAGAAGAAAAGGACAGAAGAGAAAGTGAGCTGAAAACTATGCTAGGGAGTAGATATAGTAATAAACAAATGGAGTTCAAGCAACAAAAAAAGAAAAAGAGAACAGGAGGTAATAGAGTGAAAAAGTGGAAGGGGCTAATGGATTGGAGGTAAAATTGCAAGTCAAATTGAAATAGCAATGAGAAGCAATACAAATCCCCACTTTACCTGTGTCGATATGGGACATGAGGAAACAAAACAAAACAAACAAAAATACTTCTCCCTTAACAGGTTGTCAGGGAAAGCAATGTTTTCTGGGCATGGCTGAGTTAGAAAAATAAGATAAAGGGGATATATGTGCTATCTTTAATCTCTATGCTTCCACTGAATTCTTAAAACAGATTTTTCAAGGCTTGAAATTTTCCTGTTTTCCAAATTGGCACTCAATGAAAGTAAAAGAGGACACTCTAACCAATGCATTTTTGCGATGATAATATCCTTTTTCTTCTAACCTATCAGAATACAGAGGGTGACCCTACTACTAGCCAATTTCTCTTGCTGTGTGATAAAGTTTTCCCCCTCTAAAATTTAATTTGTGGGACTTGCTAATAAATGTATTCTGGGAACAATTTTGATTAAATCCAAATAAATGATAAATAGTATGCTTAAGTCCATTTATATTTATTTCTCCTTTGTTAACCATGTTGGCAACACCTCAAAATTTAGTGCTTTCTGCAAATTTCATTAGCAGGCAATTTATTCCCCCCTGGAGATGATTAATAAAGATGGAAAACAAAACCTGACCTGACCTCATGCCAAGCTCCTGCAGCCCCCCTACTAGCCACTTCCTCACAACTGGACACACTCCTATTTATCACCACCTTCCTTTGCACTGGTTCAGCCAGCATGCCAAATGATGTGACAGTGTTCATATCCTAGCCAACTTGTAACAGGTTAGAATAGTAACTTTTCTGGGACACTTCACGAAATGCTTCAGCTATTGCCCCAATAAAACACAGATTGTATTTCACAATGCTACTAGCTTTGTCCTTCTGCAAACAGACACAATATTTGGCATCATTTATATTTTTATTAGCCTATGTAGCCATATTACTGAGTCTATTGTTCTCTAGGTGTTTATAGATTTCCCTTAAAGAAAATAAGGACTGACATCACACATATCATATCACTCTGATTACTCTCTCTGTTTGAAGTTTTGCACCCTGTCTGCTTTTCCTCAAATGCCTGGCATTGTTCCAGTTCTTAATGATATTTCAAAGTCTTCTAAGTACTTTAACAAATGTAGGCCCATTTTTCCTGCCTCTAAGTGATTGTGAGTTAGACTATTCTGATATTAATATTTTCTAAGTTCAACGTTAAATGTAGCCATGGAATCAAGTGGTCTTTGGTTGAGAAATTCTTGCCTAATTAATGGAATCAGTTGTGAAATTAGTCTGATTTGGCTATAAAGGCTTAGAATATTAGATTAACTTGTACTTTTTTTCAAGTTTGTTATTTTCTTATTAAATAGCATGGTCTACATTGTTATATGAGCCAAAAGTTAATTTTAATTATTACCTTGCAAAGCTGATTCAAAATCAGTTCACCATAAAAAGTACTTTAATTGCAATAGCTAGGATTTTGCTTTGTTTTTTAGGCTTTGTTTTACTTTGTTTATTTTACACATTCTAACATAAAAGTGAAACTTTGCTGTTATATATGTTAGAGAAAATTTGTCTGTGATACAAATGAATCTGACTTAGAAACTATTTAAAAACCTTAATTTTATGTAAACACTGAAACAAACTTGATTTCCTTCAATTCCTTGTCAATTATTATTAACAAAAAAAAAATTCATTTGCAAAATTCTCTAAAATATCACTTTAAAGAAAACATAATTATTGGTAAATAGCTTTTGCAAACTTTTAATGGTAGCATATATTTAATAATTTTGATAAAGACAAAGTTGAATATTGCATCTCTGAAAATTAAATGTGAACTTTAAAAAAAATTGCAGAACATCAGAGTGAATACTTTATATTTCCCAAGAGCACTAGAGAAACATCTTGTTACACTATATTAATATATGTATTGAACATTCTATCCTTGTTCTAATGTCACTAGATTTTTCTAGGTACTTGAGAATTTTTGAAGAAATATTACTATAGTTAACAGACCAGTAGTAAGACTATTCATTATGTATTGTACATTTTGTATATATGTTTTAATATTTCCATTTCATTTTTCTCATAGACGAGAACTGCTACATGTTGATGGGTAGGGTACTTATCCGATTAATCATTCAAGTCCCAAGAGTTGCAGAATTAAAAGGGAAAACAAAAGCCATAATGCTCTGAAAAAATTCACTAAATAACTGATTTCTTATGAAATTAGTTTCTAATAAATATATCCACATACTTGAAAGAACACTGGTAGATGAGCTAATGTGAAAGTTTGTATTTGTTTTTTATGGACCTGCTTCTCACCTAGGTCTCATCAAAGTACAAATAACATTTCCATGGTCAGGGTTAGGTTAGGGACCTGCGATGAGGGATAAAGAGCTAAACAAAATTCTAAGAAGTAGAGATATTTGGGGATCATGAGTCAGGAATTATAGGGGAATTGACGTGAGACTAGAAGACAAGCTTGAAAGCCGACTGTGAAGTTTTTGAGTAGTGTGCCAAGAAGTTGGACTTTTTGTGATGAGAAATTCGAAGCTATTGAAGGATTTAAGCAAAATTATATAAATAGAGTTGAGCTACAAGACAATTAATTTACCACAGAATAGTGGCTGGATGAGAAAAGAAAGTGACATAAGGCAGGGAACTTGTTAAATAAATATTGCAAAAGGCCAGGACAGAAATAAATTAATATACTCAATAAATATTTATTAAGCTTATACTATCTGTCGGCACTCTTCAAGGTAATAAGAATACAGAAGTAAACACAACAGAACAAAATCCCTGACCTCATAGAGCTTACATTTCAGCCACAGGAGAGAGACAATAAAAAAAAAAAACAATAATAATAAATAAACAAATAATATAGTGTGTGAGGAGATGTTAAATGATTTTGGAAAAAATAAACAGGGAAAGAAAATCAAGAGCATGAGATGAAAAATTGTGGGGAATTACAATTTTAAACAAGTCACAGTAGGCTTTATGGAGAAGGGGATATTTGAGGAAAATCTTGAATGAGGAGGCAATATGAATATCTGGGAGAACATGTTGCAGGCAGAGGAAGGATCCAGGGGAAAGGCCTTAAGGCCAAAGGAAACCAGAATATTCAAGGGGGAAACAGAAAGTCAGCACAGCTGGAATAAGGTGATGTTAAGAGAAGTAGAAAGTGAGATATTGGAGGGGGAATTGGGAAGACCAAATAGGGGTTTATAAGATACTCTAAAGACTGCTTTTTGCTCTGAGGAAATAGGAGTTATTGGAAGGTTTGAGCAGAAGAATGACATGCATGACCTTGTTTCATTTTTAAATAAATCAATGTTTTAAAGAAACAACTATATTTCAAAAAATAATTTTATTTTAAAGAAATAATCATGTTTTAAGGAAAAAACTATGACCAATATGGTGAAAATAAACTCTCAGGTAGGAGCAGGGGTGGTGCACAAGTAGAAGCCAGACCTTGCAATAATAAAAGGTTAAAATAAAGAGGTGACTTAAACAAGGTTTGAGTAGAAGAGGAGCTGAGAAGTGGTAACAAGGACCTGAATCGAGATAGCATTAATAGAAATGGAAAGGGCTAATCTAAACGAAGATTGATCGGGCTTATTAAATATGGGATGAAGATGCGGGGGGGGATATTTAATCACTACTCTCAGTTTTTCACTTAGGATGACTGTGAGCGCTGTACTACCCTTAACAGAAACAGGTGAGTAGGGGGTAGAGGGCTAGTTTGGAGGAAGAACAGCTGTTTTTAATCATATTAAATATGAGACGTTAGTAAACTCTAGAAGGGCACAGAACTCAGACACAAAGCTTAGGAAAAAAACTATATGTAATATTACAGACAGATCCAGGTGTTGTGAGACCTGCAATTTATCAATTTGAGGCGGGGAGACATCTTTAAGAAAAATAAAGTAATATTGTAAATACAAAATTCTGTTTGGGATTTTGGAAGTGACTCATAAAAATGTGAAGTACAGAAGTGTAAATATCACAATGAATTCATTTCTGGTGATACCACAGATGGCTGAAATCTCCAAAGGAGTGAGTGAGAACTGAATATTACTTTTGGGAACAATGAGGAAAGACCCTTGAAAACCAGAGAAGGAAGGTGGAAGAAGAACCAAGAAAGCAACATCACTGGGGTTCAGGTTTTCAATTTCAGGAACTATAAGTGACTGAAATGGCCAAACATTTATTTATAAATAGCTATATGACAAGCACTGTGCTAGATTCTGGGAACTGTCACCGTAAGATATGGTGATTAGGAGCCTATTTCAGGAGGCTCTGGTAAAAGCCAGATTATAAAGGGTGACAAATGATCCAGAAGCCAAAAACGTATAGATCACTCATTTAAGAAATATATCCACGATTACCTGATTTTCTTCTTTCTTATAAACTAATGACTGCTTTAATGGTTGAGTATGAAAATATACTGACTCTGTAAATACATTAACTTTTTTTTACCCACAAGAGGCAAATTAGCATATATGAGACCAAGAACTCTCTAATTCCCTCAGAGACTTTTATGCTTAACTGAAACTACGTGTCTTAGAAAAATTCATTTGAATTTACTCATAGATTTAGCCTCTTTTTCTTTTTTTTTTTTTTTTTTTTTTTTAGGCCAGGATGTTTCCTGCTCAGCTAAAGAAAGAAAAAAATTGCCATTGTTTCTTATTTATACAATTAAATAATTTTCATTAAAAATAAGCTTTATGAATTTTCAAAATTCTCTAATGGTTTAAGATATTTGACATAGAAAAATCAAATATCCTAAAAGTATACTATATTTCATTGTTTTTCCTGCATTTAGTGATTTGATAACTTTAAAGATACTTTTGTCTGTGTTGTGCTTTTAATAGTTATATTACCATTTATGAGTCAATCAAAAATTTACTGAGTAATAAGGACTAAAAGTGTTGTTTTTCATATAGGTTATAGAGTTTAAGAATAGTTTCTCTCTCTCTCTCACCCACATACCGCCCCCCACACATATACACACAAACACACATATACACACAAACACACATATACTTGAAGTCCATAAGAACAGTGATTTTGTCTTATCTGAATTTTTCTAGGGGGAAAAAAAGCCTAAGACTTATTAAACAAGGAAACTTTTTAAAAGGCATTTCGCTTTCCCAAATGGCTTCAAAAATTCTACATAATCTTAGCTTCTATATTTTTCACACTTGATCCCTAAATTTAGGATTAAATCAACCAGCTACTCTTAGGTAATCATTGTCAAAGTTTACAAAGACTCCTCTAGAAAGTAACTTTTTTAAATTTTATTTTATTAGTTTCAAGTATACAGTTCTACATTGGTTGGACATTTACATAGTTTATAAAATGACCCCCCTAATTGCTCTTTCTCTCCTCTGGCTCTCCACCTAGCCATTACATTACTGCTAACAGTATTCCCTGTGCTGTGCTCCCATCCCTGTGACCATCTATCAACTACTAATTTGAACTTCTTAGAAAGTAATATTTTGAGAGGTAATGTACCCTCACTTTCCTGAGGCTAGGACCTGTATCAGATTATGTCTTTGGTATCACCGACAGCATCTACCTATTTTTGACATTTAGATATAGAAACAAACTTGTTATAATGGAAAGAAAGAAGACTGCCATTGGGAGGCCTGAATTTAAATGCAAGGCTCTCTAATAAATACCTGAGTGATGTCAGGCATGATTTCTTACCTGTCAGAGTCCTACTTACTCAATCATTAAAATAAGAATAACTATGCCATCTTCAAAGGAGTATGAGTTCATGTATGCTCAATGCTGGCAATAAGTAGATTTGTTTTCAGCATTTTATAACCAATAGGAATTAAATTACTGATGGAAAGTTAGCATTTATTTTCCAAATTCATTAAATGTTAGACAAAAGCAATATGAGCTGATTTGTACCATTTTTCCAGTTTTTTTCTCCCTGAGGCCTGACTTGCTACTGAAGTATCTTTAGGATTCAGGAGAAAGTTATAGGTATCTTTCCAGTGTGAATCTGTAGAAAGGAATTGTCTCGAATATCTAGTTCAACTACTTTGTACCATTTTCTCCCCCATTCGCAGATACTTTTTTCATGAACCAAGTAACCTTCTTGCCTAACTTTGATTAAAAACTTGATATAAAATAATTATTAAACTAAAATATAAATGAACCATATTATCAAGTGATATCTCTTAACAGGTAACCAAGCTGTGAACTAATAAAATTCAAAATTTTGTATTTCAAAAATAGAGTTTGGAAACTCATAAACAGATTTGTATTTCACTTTTGTGACAGGGTGGGAGAGTCAGTCACTTTTTATTTTATTTTTAATTGTTCTGTGACAGAAAGTTAGAGACTAATATGTATACATTTATATGTTCATTTATTCAGCAAATATATATTAATATAAGCTATTGTTCTTATCTTTATGGTTATAACAGATACCAAAAAAAAGTTTCAAGCTTCTTGCACTTAAAATATTAACAGAGAACATATACAAATAATTAAATATAATATCTGATAGCATTATATATTTAACTTTAATAACACACATTAAAAGGCATCTGTCTGTCCTCATTGTTACAACATAGTGAAAAGTTAAAATATTTAACAATGGGTTTAACTGCAGAACTTTAAACTGAATTTAGATGTATATGATTCCAAAAACTATGATCTTCCAGCCAAACCTTCCCACTTGGATATACTCAAGATTGTCACTCCCTTCCCCATTGTCTTCAGCTTTTCTATCTCTTTTATCTACATCTAACAAACCTGAGTCTCTCATTTAATGACAAAAAGTTTCCCTTGAGCCATATCGCCTCTAACCAGTATTCCACCTCTCTTCTTTTCACAGCTCATTTTGTTGAAAGAGTTGTTTATTCTCAGTCTCTACTTCCTGGTCTGCTACTCATATGTGAACTTACTCCAGTCTGGCATTCACTCCTATCACACAGATGAAACAATATTTTATTAGAAAATTCAATTATAACCTGTCAGCCTTTATTGATATGCCAAAGATAAGAAAAATTCTCTTATCAATTATATAATTATAATATAATCAGCATAAAAATTGGGGGGAATAAATATAATCAACTCTTGGTAGGCATGCAAATAAGCATTCAACGTGTCATAGCCATAAGTCAATATACATATGACCCTTGAACAGCAGGGGTTTGAACCGCGTGAGTCCACTTACATGTGAGATTTTTTCAATAAATACATACAGTACTGTAAATGTATTTTCTCTTCCTTATAATTTTCTTAATAATATTGTCTTTTCTCTAGTTTACTATATGTAAAATACAGTATGTAATACATATAACACACAAAATATGTGTTAATTGACTGTTTATGTTATCAGTAAGGTTTCCAGATGATAGTAGGCTATTAGTAAATTTTCAGAAGGCTATTAGTAAATTTTTAGGTAGTCAAAAGTTATACAGTGATTTTCAACAGCAAGGGAAGAGAGGTTTGACACCTTTAACCCAGTGTTATTCAAGGGTCAGCTGTATATCCCTATATCTTCAGAGTCTGGTAACAGAACAAGTCTGTTTAGAATACCTTATGATAGGTATTCCTATTTTCTCTCTCCCAGTTTTTTAGAATAAAATCTAGAAAGGCTAAAGTTATTTATATAGGTGGCCAAGAGAAAGAAATGAAAGTTTTTAGAGGAAAGATGGATTAGGTTGAAGAAATAGATCAAGAGGAATTTTAGGAAGTTTAAATGCATGGCATAGTTATATATGCCTTATTCAGTGGCCATAGGAATATTCTATAAAGATGTCAACATTTTTCAAGATGTTTTAGAATATATTATGCTTTTTTTATTATCATTTCACATGCTAAGTTATCTTAGTTTCATTTGAGATATTTTAAATAATCAGCTAAATTTGACTTTACTGAATATAAACTGATATAAGCATGTCATCTTCTCTTTCAGATTCAGATTAAAAAATGCTATTTGCACTGCCTGGACCACACTCCTCCTGCCTCCATCTGAAATAGCTATTTGTGACTTTTTCCTCAGGCCCTAACTTAAATCTTTGAAAATCCTCCTTAGCATCATTTGCTCCCATAATACAGACACATGCACACATACCAAGTCTGAGTTAGGTATCTTCCATTGTACTCAGTTTTCTGTACTTATTGCCTCCTCACTATCAGAGCGTTTATCATATCACCTTTGAATCGCCTGGAATTATCTCTGAAATACTTCGATTTAACCCTTTTCTCCCAAAATTCTAAGATCTTCAAAGAGATCATCTTTTCTCTTTTATCATTTTCACAAGAATCAAGCATAGTTCCTGACATACATAAACATTTACTAAATATTTGTTGAATGAACCAATGATTGAAAAACTAACTTAAGAATGAATAAATTACATTTCCATGCCCACCTCAAGAGCTCTGGAAAACCATTCGCAATTGGAGGGGTGAAATATATCAAATGTACCCAAGAACATTTTTTCAATATAAAAGCTTGAGTATATTCCTTCTCTACCACAGGCCCTGCCCTCTGGAATATAATTAATTTTCTGGGAGTCAGAGGCCATGAAGATTTTGAAAAGGCTGTCCAACTGAGCTACCTGATCCACCCCTCACTGAATATCTCTGCTATAGAAGGAAAATGAGGAATGAATGAATGATGGTTCCAAAGATAGCACTGCTGGATATTCGAGTATAAGTGAGTCACCACGGCTTTTCCCAGACTCTTAACATGAGCAAATCCAAATGGATCCCCAAAATCAAATCCCATTTTACTAGCCATGGCCCTTTGCTGTAGATAGGTTCTGTAATTTTAGGTTACATTGGAAATTACATGCATTGGTTTTATTTTGTCAAGGTTTTTGCTTTACTTGACATTTTACTTTCTACAGGTTTCTGTCAAAAATGTTCACGTGCATTTGCATGGTGACTGAATGATTTTTTATTCATTTGTAAAACTAATTAAATATCTTACTTCTCTGAATTCTGAGTAATTAATGACGTGTATAGAAATTAGCAGCTGGAGGTAGCATATTATGTTTTTTTCCTCTATCATTGTCCACAGTAAGTGCTTAAAATAAGCAAGAGTCATTCATTATCTTCTCTACTTTAGAGATTTAATTTTAATAAATGCAAAAGAAATAGGAAAATAAAGTGGCCCCATTGTGTTTGTTATTGCTTATGTTTTGTTTAATTTTTATTTTTCAAATCCCTGGTTCAATAAGTATCAGCATTATTGCAAGTAAGGAATTCCACGTTGATGGATAGCTGAACAGATGCCATGACCAGAATGTGCTGAGTTGACAGACTGTACCATAGAATAAACGTTTGCTTTCTTTTACTATGAATTTGCAATCAAAAACTGATACTCTCTATATCAAAGTTTCCAGTTCTCAAAATTCTCTGTATATACTGCAAATAGATAAAGTCAGAAAGTACTATCCTGAAACGGATGTTTATGGATCTTTCTACCATACAAGAACTCTGAGTTTCCAGTGTGTCCAATAGAAATCAGTGTGACTGCTGTTATAAAAGAGCATATATCCATCTCCTTCCTCTGTATCTGCACAATTCCTACTTGGAATAGTCTCACCTCTCATCAAGATCCCATATCTAGAATCCTAGCCCACTCACTTTCTTAAGTGAACCAGTTCACCCAATCCTTTTCTAGAGTCCCTATCCATGAGATATCTGTGGCAAGACATCTTTTAAAAGTAATTTTAGCCTTGCTTCTTATGGTGGGTTAACTATTGACATCATTCCAAAGCTATTTTTTCTCATAAATATTATTAGAAAATATCACACTAGTACACAATTCTAAGGGAAATCATGAATAAGGCAATTTTCTGCTGTCCTCTCCAAACCAGTTTGAGCCTAAGAGAGTTATACTTTCCTCTTAATTAAACCATTGTCAAAAATGTGTACTAGTTCTTGTAAATTTAAGTATAATATTTCCATAGGAAAGAATATTAAAGTCTGAAATTTCTCTTTCTTCCAAATGAAAGCTTTCTACTTTCTAATATATGAGTGAAACAATATAATAAAAATGTTCAGTTGATAAGTACAGTGACCCAAAGATACCAGAAGCCCAATAAGACCGAGAAAGCACTCTAATTGACACAAGGTGCCTAAACGTATATGTTAATATTAACCTTTTAGAATAAAATCTCAACTCTGCAAATGTCACTCACTGCTTTCTAAGGTTCAGGGAAGTTCAATACAAAAAAAAAAAAAAAAAAGTAGATTCTCTTTAGAAATAAAAGGAATCATAAATTAACTCTGAGTGAAGAACCTTTTCCCCTGCTTTGAACATTGCTGAAGCTCCTTACTTCAAGGAACTACGGTTGGCTTCCTGTCCTTCACTTGATATGATGTTAATTATATACCTGTCAGAATACCTACTCTATTTTGAAGGTGAGTTGCACATTTTCCCACAACCCACCACTTAGTTCTCTTCCGATTTTAAAATAGTGCTGACTGGTACTTTTTAATTAAGATTTGACAGTTGAAATTTGCATTCCAAAAGCTCATTGAATTCTATGGAATTAAATTGCCTATTTTATACATAATACAATAATACACACACACACACACACACACACACACACACACACACATTACCCCTATCACCACCACCTCCACCAGTCATTCCTGAACCACTTCATTGAACTTACAAATAGGCTTTCCTCTGCCTGGGTTTTCAATAACATAAGTTCTATAGACTATAAGCGATTTAGCATTTAAACCACTGTAAATCTGCATTTGCAATTTGATGTTCTGTTAATGTAATATAATTTGAAATATAAAGAATCTGGGTAACTGTTAAAATACTTGTTCTTGTTCTATTCATTAGCTACATTATATATAACTTACATTAGCTACAAAGAAATTTGTTTTAGCTTACTAGACTTCTTATAACTCTGTGGCTGATGCTGAGATTTTTATACGTATTAAGGAATACAGACTATATAAATAGCTGAATTTTTAGTTCACAAAAGTAAAACTTAGACTCATGAAAAATTACATTAATGCCAGTTATTATTTGCAATAACCATATTATGAAACACTTCTAGATAAAAGCTTGCTTTATTAATATAAACTTATTTTCTAAATATTTTAATGACATAAAATAAACATCAATTTTCAAATAAATTACTTATCAGGTATAGTGATAGTAGAAATGACTTTTTCAATGTCTATATGATTTTTTTTATGCCTATAGCACCTGTTCTTCCCAGGTGGTCTCCCATTCAAGTACTGCCAGGCCCAACCCTGCTTAGCTTCTGAGATCAGACAAGCTTGGGCACATTCAGGGTGGCGTGGCCATAGACTGCTATATGATTTTTAAATATTTTTTATTATATATCAAAAATGTTACATATCATAAATATTGTTCTGTATGTGACGGAAATAAACATACTTCAAAAAAGCACAAACGAGTTATTTATAAAAACAAGTTATTTATAGAAACAAGTTTCTAAATTGTATATGAATATTTAATTCTACTTATGCGTTAGAGAAAACATATAAAAAGCACTAACTTATTAGTCATGACAACTGATTTTGCTAAATTATTATAGAGTGGATTTATCTAAAATCACCAATACTTCTTTTGGTCCAGATGCCAATAATGCAAAAAAAGATAGACTTGGATAGAGGGAGGAGTCTTTGTTTCCTAAAATATTTAACTGTACTTAGCCACATCAAGTAAAATTATACAATATGAGTCAAAGTTTTGCTCTTATTATGCGAACTCAACATTAAGACAAGTTTCCTAGATGCCTCTTTTCAATATAATCATTAAACCTAAATATATTAACCCTTGAAATTCTTAAGATGCTATTCAATGATAACATTCTCCAGAGCTTTTTAAAAGGTTTCAGAGCCCACACAACATAATATTCAAAATGTTCAGAATACATTACAAAACTTTTTGACACACAAAGAACCAGAGACATTTGACCAATTATCAGGAGAAAAGTCAAACAGATACTAATCCTAAGATAATGCAAGTGGAGAATTATCAGTATGTTGATCTGCTGGGGCTGCCATAACAACATGGGTTGCTTAAGTAACAGAGGTTTATTTTCTCATAGTTCTGAAGGCCACAAGTCCAAGATCAAAGTACTGTCAATGCTGGTGCCTAGGCCTCTTTTCCTGGCTTATAGGTGGCCGTCTTCTCACTGTGTCCTAAATATGACCTTCTGTATACGTGCAAAATGACAGAGATATCTGGTGTTTCTTCCGATTATTATCTGGACACTAGTTCTATCAGATTAAGACCACACCCTCATAACCTCATGTAACATTTATAACCTCCCTAAAGATCCTATTTCCAAATAAAGTCATATTTGTAGTTAGGGTTTTGACATACAAATTTTAGAGGAACACAATTCAGTTTCATAACAATTAGATAAATTTTAAAGCACTATAAAATCTATGCTTCATGAAGTAAAGGTGAGAAATTTGAAATAATTAGAAAAACAGAAGCTCTTAGTAGATAAATAAAAATGAACCAAATGAAAAATTTTGCACTAAAAAGTATAATTTCTAAAATAATAATAACAATAATAATAATTAATAATGATAATAACAACAAATGGAAATGACAGAAGAAAGTCTGTGAAGGTAAAGGTAGGTCAAAAGAAATTATCTGATCTAAAGAACAGAAATAAAAAATTAGTAAATAAATAAATCTAAGAAACTCTGACATTATATCACTAATGTCCCAGACTAAAAAGAGAGAGAAATTGGTGTACAAAGAATTTTTTGAAAAATTAATTATTGAAAATATCTCAAACTTGGTGAAGGATCTAAATTTAAAGATTCAGTAAACTCAACACATACAAACCAGAACAAAATCAAAGTAAATTTGCTTGGATACTTTACATTTAAACATTAAGAAACAAAGAAAAGAATTTTGAAAATACTCAAATAAAAGTGACATATTACCTGCAGGGGAAAACAATTTGAAGACTATGGATTTCTCACCGAAAACCTAGAAATAAAGTATATAACTTTAAAATGCTGAAAAAAATGTATGTCCCAACACAGAATTCTATACCCAGAAAAAAATACCTTCTGTGAATGAAGAAAAAAGAAAGACATCCTCGGATGAAAGAAAACTGAGAGAATTTAGAGCCAGTAAACCTGCTCGAAAAAAAAAGGCTGAAGTTACATGATACCAGAAGGAAACTTGGAATTTAAGAATGAAAGAAGAGCAACAGAAATACCAAATATCTGGAAAATAATATAAAAGTCTATTTGTTCCTTTTAAGTTCTTTAAAATACATGAGTTCAGAATGTATAAACCATAATGGTTTCTGGTAACATTTTTAAGGTATGTAGGTAAAATGTGTATAACTACAACATAAGGCAAAGAGTATAAAAAGAATGAAGGATTGTAAGGCACAATGTCACCCCAATAAATTTAATAAATTTAATAAAAAGATAGTAAAAAACTAATAAGAAATAGAAAAAGTTGAACACATCCTTTATCAAAGTAAATAAATGGATGGCAAATAAGCATGTGAAAACATGTTCAACATCATTAGGCATTAACGTAAAGTAAATTATATCTATAAAGATATGCCACTACAACCTATTAGAATGGATAACATTTTTTAAAAACTTGAAAATACAAAATGCTGGGGAAGAATCTCTCATCATGCTGATGCAAATGCAAAGTGCCGCAGACATTTAGAAAACAATTTGTCATTATCTTATAATGCTAAACCTTTACTTATCATATGATCCAGCAATCCCATTCTATATATTTACCTAAGACAAATGACTTCCTAGGGGTATGTGTGTAAAAAGGTAAAAGTATTATTATAAGAGCAGACATATACGCAATATTGCCGCATATGCATATTTCATCCATGACAAAACGATCCCGTGTGTGCATGCGTGCGTGTGCAGTATTGATGCAGCAAGATATATATATATGCATATTATTAACGATATATACATATACAAAATGATATAATATTACATACATATTAACGCAGAGGCGTGGCTAACACAAAGATATTATTGGCTGCATATTGCATATACATGGTGTGACCGTGATACACGCAGGCATGTATTGATATACAGTGCAGAGCATATATTAACGTATTACATAGTTACACCATACATGTAAAGTTACATACAGCAGGGTTACATATTACGTCAACAACAACAGAAATCACCATCATCATCATATCAATACACATTGCCACGCCGCATACATACATTACTGTCATATGTTTCATCGGGCGCATTCCACATCATCAATCAGCACAAACCGTGAACCGAAATGTTCTTCAACCATGAACGAACAAAACAAAACGTGTGTGTGTGTACATCACACATAATACCAGCCAACCAAAAGAAAATTACTGATACATGCAACAATATATGTGCATTGTTGTAAGAAAAAGAAGCCAGACTCAAAGGCTACATAATGCATGATTGCATTTATATAACATCTTTAAAAGGTAACAGAGAATAGATCTGTGGTTACCAGAGGCTGAGATTTGGGGCAGAGGTTGACTCAAAGGAATAAGAAGAGAGTTGTGATGATAATTACATGATTGGATAAATTTGTCAAAACTATATAATTCTACACTAAAATATAGATTTTACACTTTTAAAATGAAATAAATATGTTAAAATAAAATACAGAGTAGTGATGAAATCTCTTCTGGATATTTCATTTGATGGCTCTAGGTGTAGTGCCCAGGCATTAATAATTTTTGATGTGTTTTGTTTTTAACTCAGCTCTCTATTGATTTTCACAAGAATGCGAGGGGAAGTTACTATCATTTAATCCTTCATGGATGCTAGATTGGAATCTCCAGAGCCATTCTTAGAAGCCAGGAGCACAAATATCGCAGATTTAGGAAGGTGATTTCTTGGTGCACGAGAAAGATCCCTGAGCTGAAAGTCAGAAGACCTATGTTTGTAATTCTGACTCTGTCATCTTTCTGCTGTCTGTTCTTGGGAAGTTACATGGCAGCTTGGTGGTATATTTGCTGTTTATAACAAGAGAGGTTTGACCTAGTGATCTCTACACTCTCTTCCATCTCTGACAAGCTAGGATACAGAAGCTCAAGATTTCAGCCCTACATTAAACCTTAATTTAATATATGATTTTCAGTCACTTTAATTCTTCTGAGCCTCAAATTCTTTAACTGTTAAATTGGAAGTAATACAAAAGGATGGCATGAAAACCACATACTCCCTCTCTCTGTGATCTTACCAGCCAGCAAAACAGAAACTTCTTTTTTCTTGAAAATAATCAGTAGAAACCACTAATTACCCTCTCTCCACTATTCACTCCCCACGGGAGTAGGAATGATGAATTTAATTGTTAAAACAGCAAAATACTGGCAGACAGTCATCTTGATTTTTCTATTGTAAGGAGGGTAGTATGCTAAAGGTCATTTGTAAAGGGGGCATTTCTTTTCATCTGCTCTCTGCTCTCACCTTCATGTGCCTCACATCACAATCCCCTTCTCAGCTGTCTGCTGACCCAATTCTCACAGGTAGGTCCCAAGTTGTAGGCTGGGAGTGGTTGTTCATGGGTATAAGACAGCTCATTTTGGCCACAAAGAGTAATGGACAAATACCTGCTTAATAACTGGATTTCTGGGAATGGGGAGAGCTCTGAATTGGAATGTTTTCTGATTTCCAAAGTATGTAGTCCCCACTGTGACTGATATCAAGCTACCAAAATGCTGTCACTGAAAGCAGAGTTGGGAAGAGATACATAACTGTCTCCTGGGAACCAATACTAGTGGCTCTAGCATAGCACTATCTACAGATCCAAATCTTGCGTTCAATCAAATTTTACAAGCAATAAAACTGATATTCACAAATATGCAAAAGCTTGACAATATATTCTTTTGGGGAGTGTGTGCTACTAATTGTTGCTGAGAGTGCAAAATAATATTAATCCATATTGAAGGGACTCTAACAATATCCATAAATAATACTTATGTATTTAAGTAAACAAACTCCTTTACATTGGATGGAAGTTTGTTGGCGAACAGGACATCCATATACCTCAAAGTATCACAGATCACTTTTTAAACTATAAATGGAAAAAGTAACCTTTAAAATAGGAAAATATACACATATGGACAATTTGTATGACTTTTTAAATTTGCTTTGTAAATATAATATTTGTATCATGGTCATGTGGGAGAATTTTTTTTGTCTTAGCAGATAAATTCTGAAATAGAGGTGAGGAGTCATGATGTCTGCAACTTTCTTTTAAGTGGTTCAGAAAAAATAGTATGAATCTATATAAATGAGAATAATACAATAAATGAGAGAGATATAGCAAACAGCAATTTCTTGATAATTAGTGAAACAAAGCGAAGAACATACAAAATGTTGTATATTAAACTATTCTTTTAAATGTTTTGTAATTTTAGTGCTTTTCAGTACATATTTTTTTCAAAATAAAAATTTAGAAATAAAAACATCAGACAGGAGGTCAAATATAAATATATATGGCAGTCCCTGGACACCTGTAGGAGATTGGTTCCAGGACACCTCCTCCTCCTGCAGATACCAAAATCCATGTATACTCCAGTCCCTTATATAAAACAGCGTAGAACAATGCATACAGTCAGCTCTCCACATTTTCAGATTTCCAACTATGGACTGAAAATACTGTTTTTGGTCTGCGGTCGGTTGCATCTGAGGATGCGAAACCTGTAGATGTGGACTGACTATACATACATACAAGTGTGTTTTTGTTATGATGTTGATGCAACAAAATGGTGCAAATAAATTAAATTTCAATATTAGAAATGTGATTAAATAGATTTTTTTTATTTACTGTGATAGTCTTTGGATACTGGGTATTCAACTAATTTAAATCTTTTTTTCTTTTCCCTTATCTCTTTTCTAGTTTTGTTTTTCTGAAATGTTTGTTTTGTTGCAAAATTTAAACACTGAAATCTATAAAATCTAAACTTCATGTATCTAATAGGATAAACTTCGGTATGTCCAAACAATAGTATATTATTCAGTAATAAAAAGGAATGAGCTATCAAGCCATGAAAAGACATGGAGGAAAATTAAATGCATATTACTAAGTGAAAGAAACCAATACAAAAAGGCTATTACTTTTCACTCTATTTGCACACTTCTTGAATGGGATTCCAGGTCTCTTGAAGTAATTTCCTATAACTTCTACAATAGGAATGTTGCTAAGTGTGTAGTTTTTCTAGGAGTCTATTTCGTGGAGAAAGTTTCTTCTCCAAAGCCACAATATTTAAATATTTGATATGAAAGTAGTTTCTTAATTTTTATTATTTGCTTTCTATTTATTATGTGCACCTATAACCAAGTTTTTAAAGAATTGGTTTTCAGAGACATGATGGTATTTTTCTAGTGAAAATAAGATCCAGGTTTCGGAAAACTAAAATTATTTTTAATAAATATATAAGTGAATTTTTAAATCAGAATGTTCCTCATTTTTTTATATCTATATGCAAATTACATTTTCTTCACCGTATTTTTGTACATTGAATTCCAACTGCCTTCAAGAGTTACATATAAAGGCAACAATTCAAACAGTGCCATGCTGGGAAAAAATATGCTGATGCACTTTATGCATAAAAATCACAATGACTACCTAATAAGAAAGCTTGCCTATTACAATTATTTTTATTGAAAAATACTCTGAATTTGGTTTATTGCAGATTAATTTACACAAAATATTAAACTGTCATTCACTGTCCTATAGAGGATCAAGTGTCTTTTAAAAAGTATTCTCTCTCTCTTGCTCTCTCTTTTTTTCTAATGTAATGATTCTGTGACAACAGACACTTCAAAAACCCCGGCCATAAACTATCTTTGGTAGATTCAAATCTATACTTCGAGAGTGAAAATATACCCTTGACCTCTTGCTGTCTTTTGTGATAAATTTAGGACTTTGTGTACCATACTGTTATCGTGAGCACAACTCTGTTTTCATACTTTCTAAATCCCTGGATTATTTTTAAAGCATCAGGATGGTTGAAATTCAAAACCTTTGAAATGGTCCACTAAGGGATAAATCCCATATACCTTTCGTGCTTCATACAGTAATCTCCCTTATGTTCTTCGGGCTCTCTAGAAATAGAATCATCATCATAATAAAGCCTCTGAGATCGGAAGGCACAGTGTGGGAAGCAAGGTCATGAATGCAGAGCTTGTGGGGCTCTCACTCACAGCTCTTAAAACTGTTTCACTGCTCCAAGCTGCAGACTTTGCAACAGCTGTTTCGCTTCCTTTGCTAGAAGCACCAAACTCCAGCCTGACTCCCCGTTGCATTTTTTAAGAACACAACGTGTATGTTTGTGCTCCCTAGACTGAGCAGAAGGATCAGGAAAGCCTTACAGGAGCCAACAACACATGTTTCCTACCAGACCAAAATTTCTCCATTGCATATGAAGAGTGAAACAACAGAACAAGAATTTGCAAAGCCTTGGCCAATCCAAATTACACTATGCAAGGCACTTTTGATGGTCAGTTATTTTCTAAGAGTCTTCAAAGCATAGGGCAAACAACTTTGGGCTTGGGTTAAAAAAGAGCAAGCATCAAATTGACTCAGATCCTAGTGACTCTAGGAGAAATATTTAACATTTTATAAAGATAACTATAATCTCTGACAGGTTTGTTGAGAAAATTATGGAAAACCAAAAAGAGGTTGGCAAAATCAATCTGATTTAAAAATGGACCAGAAACTTCAACAGACATCTCACCAAAAAAGATATATAAATGGCAAATGAGCATATGAAAAGATGCTCCACACATCACATGTCATCAGAAAAATACAAATCAAAACAACAGTGAGATACCACTGCACACCTATTAGACTGGCCAAATTCGAGAACACTGACAATACCAAATGCCAGCAAGGATGTGGAGCAGCAAGAACTCTCATTAATTGCTGGTGGGAACGAAAAATAGTACAGCCATTTTGGAAAAGAGTTTGGAAGTTTCTTATAAAACTAAGCATATCCATACCATAAGATACAAGAATCACACTCCTTGACATTTTCCCAAAGGAGTTAGAAACTTAACATTCACACAAAAACCTGCACACAAATGTTTATTGTAGCATTATTTACAATTGCCAAAATGTAAAACAAAATGTAGGTGAATGGATAAACTTTCGTACATTCAAACAATAGTATATTATTCAGCAATAAAAAGGTATGAGCTATCAAGCCATGAAAAGACATGAAGGAAACTTAAATGCATATTACTAAGAGAAAGAAGCCAATTCGAAAAGGCTATTACTTTTCACTCTCTTTGCTCAATCATACTGTATGGTTTCAACTCTAGGACATTTTGGAAAAGGCAAATCTATTGAGACAGTAAAAAGATCAGTGGTTCCCCCAAGTCAAGGGGATGAGGAAGGATAAATAAGTGGAGCACAGAGGATTCTTAGGATGGCGAAAGGATATTTATTGTTAAGCACCTTCTATGGAAGAAGAGATTGATATCCGGAGAAAGTAACTTTCTCAAGTTCTCACCTCACTAAATGGCAGAACTGAAGCAAATCTCTGGCTCTACATTTCAAACTCAAACAGTGCCATGCTGGGAAAAAATATGCTAGTTATCTATCTAGTAGGTGAAGTATATATACTGTTGACACAAAATACTGGAGGTTCTTTGAACAGTTCCGTAGGGGACATTTAAATAGTTCGTGAAATGATACTCAATTCAAGGGACAAAGTAGAGAAAAGTATTTATTTTAACCAGACTATAGATTTTGGTAATAATTTTAAAAAAAGTATTTATGAAATAAAAGTATTTATTTTAACCAGATTATAGATTTTGGAAATAATAATACCTTGAATTTTGAATGCTTTCTATGGTAGACATTCTGCTGAGAATTTTATATACTTTCTCTTTGAATTCTCACAATCCATTATTTATTTGTAGCTAAATAAAGTTAACAGGGAGACATGAAGATGAGTTATCCAAAGTTCTTTTCAAGTAAGGATGTTCTGTCCAGCTGTGGAAAGATTAGGGATCTCCAACTGTCAGCTCTTTGGGATCAGCCCCAGCTGCAGGCAATTCCCTTCCAAGGGCAGCCTTCATTCAGTGACTGAGCAAGATGTGTGTATTGATTCTTCTGGCCCTACATGGGACACTCCGATGGACAGCAATCTCTCCGGAGCTCCGGACATGGCCAAGAATCTGTCAGGCCTGCATTTCTTTTTGATTTCTTAGTCTGCCCTATCTTGTCCTCACTTAACCCCATTCCCCGCCCTCTTTTCCTTTCACAGGTATTGATCGCTACTAAATATTCTGCACCTCAAACTCTGTCAGCATTTGCTTCCAACTGACAATGCTCATATTATATTTGAAATTTATATTTGGAATTGTAGTTAAACCATAAAAGAAAAAAAATTGTTTAAAAAATTATTTCACCTGCTTAGAAACATATAAATTTATTATTTAGGTTAAATGACAAAGTAGTTTGCTATGTGGGCCTTAAATGATGGTTGCCCATTTGTAATACAATATTAATGATTTATTTATTCAAGATGCATTCATTAAGCACTTATTTATCAGAGATTATACTACACACTGGGGATGAAAAGACAAATTAAGACTGCCATTGGGAATATAGCAGCAAATAGTGTGAAAAGGGAGACATTTAAAAGCATGTGAAGAACTTAACAAGAGAATTCTGTAGGAGGGGTTATGAAGGAATCCCCAAAATTGTACAGATAAATTGTAGGCTTTAAAGGATTAGTAGGAGTAAATTATATACATACAAATTTAAAAGATTTTAGATTATGTTTTGAATAGTCTTCTATATTTAAATTTTTAAAATATGTTTCAAACAATGTCAGCATCATTAGAATAAGTGTGTTATTTCTTAGTGACTGTTTTTTTTTTTTTAAGAGAAAGTACTTTCTCCATATATATTTTTTTATATATTTGGGCTCCTTTAGTATTTCCATTAAAGTATATATCATGTACTCTAGATTGTTAACTATGATACAATTGTATTATCCTCTAAGTGATTATACTATATACTCCACATTGTCTTCGTAGCTAAATAATGAAGTTATTTGGGGCATATATTTTATTCCCTATGAAGGGTTGCATGTACAAGCAAGAGAACTGTATTAAAGGAGATGGGGCCTGGGCTGACCCTCAGTAGCTATCATCACATTCCTCTGTAATAATTAGGGGTTGAAGAAAGACATCATTATATATTCTACCTATAAAAGTTTCATTTTAAAAAGAAGTTATTCAGATTCTGTGAACAACGACAGCCCTTGGCCTCTGATCATTCCCTTATGTAGCTTTGTTGCATTTTTTTCTCTCCTTCCCACTCTCCCAACAAATGTCTTTCCTAGTGAAAATAGCCTGTTTTTAGATTACATTGCTTTCGCGTCTGAGGGAAACAGATTGAAATCTCAACTCTGACTCCCTATCTCTTCTTCCACCTCAAAGTCCCTCTTCTCACTTATAATTGCATCCTCTGTTCTTGGAAGACTGTACTGACAGTAGTTTTATGACCCAGGATTTTTCATTTTCTTATCCAAAGCCAACCTCATCTCAAGTTCCAAAATTTATGGGCATAGGAGATGACATATGGAATTAAACTCTTGATAGATCTTTAACAGCAGCCTCCCTTTGGCAGTAGCCAAGGCTCTCTGTCAGGAGGAAAACAGGAAAACATGCTCCTCGTTGTACAGATGGGTATCCTGCTCTTTCTTCTATAAGTTCTCTTTGACCCACCCTTTCCCTCATCCCTCACCACTCCCCACCCCAAACCATGACCAACCATGGTGGAGAAAATTGACTCACCTTTTTGAATAGCTTTAAATGTTAGAAGTTAAGAAACCATGAAACTCTCATTAAAAAAAAAAAATTAAAAAAAAGTTAACAGTGACCCACATAAAGTAAACTGAAACCTTTTGGAATGTTGAATGTAACTGAATGCCCATATGTTCTCCTCAGTGCTTTCTGGGATTTGTTGTTCTAGCTACTGTATTGTTCGAAGAACTACCTGTGTCCACCTGTGCACTCCTCCAGCATCTTCTCTAGGCTTGTTGACTTAAAAAATAAAAACTAATTACATTGTTTTTCTTCATTTTGCTTCTCTGAGTTTTATTTTGGAGATGCCAATAACCTCTCTCCTTTTTATAGTAAATAATCCTCATTTGGTCCATTTTCTCATCATCTGTGAAGTATAACTTCTCTAAACATATTACTCTTTTTTGGACTTTGCCCAATTTCCCTGATTGGCTTCAGGAGAACTTTACTCTTGAAAGAGTATCAGGAATAGTAAAATCTTGTCAGCAAATAGTAGTTTAAACAAATGCATTATCTGCCATTTAGGAGATTATTTTATAATTGAGTATTCTCTTAAATAAAAATTAACATTTTAAATATTTATAAATATTACTTCAGGTCATATATTCTCAAAGAATTTCTGAATCTACTGCTCATTCAGAACTACAAGGATCAATTTATTATTATGAGGCCCAGAGGCACCTAAAATGTTCAATTAGGTTTTTCAAAATTATTTTTCTCTTATGATGATAAATATGGGATATTTTTGAAGCAAGTACCAGCCTCGATTTATTTATTTTTGAGAGCAAAAGTACATTATTAATTTATTCTAAGATTTGAGGAATTTCTTTTTAAACTGGACACTATTTTCTCTGCAACTGTATCACTGCTTAACACAAATTCATGTATTTCATAATTGCTAGTCTAGGACAATTAGAACACCAGAACTAAGTTTGAATGCAAGTTTAAATCCACATATATTTATAAAGTATGTCTTGGGGGTTGGTTCACATTCAGCTTGGCTAGATTTAAGATCACATCACCTACTCGCAAACATTTTTCTTCTGTAATTTAACACTACAGAGACAAAGCTTTTCCCCTTTAGTAGATAAAAAGGTTTTGGTTTTTGTTAAATTGTCTCTTAGGCTCTGTTGTAGTTGTACTGAATGCTTGCAGGATCTCCCTTTATTTTTAAACCCTGGAAATTCAACAATTTCACCTTTGCATATCTAGGTATATGTTGTTTTAATAAATATTTATATGGGCCTGTTTGATTTATAGATTCAGGCCCTTCAGTTCAGCTAACCTTTTCTATTGATTATATTTTTGTTCTGTTTACTTCTTGGTTGCATTGCTGAGTGTCAGTTATCTAGATGACTTCTCTTTAATCACTTTCATCATATTTTCTGTTTTCTTAATTCTCAAAAAAAATTTAAATGCTTTAAATATCTCTAGTTTTTAAAAAATGTTACTGATTTGGTTTTGTGTAGTCTAGATTCTACTCTTACATTTTAAATTCTGTTGTAGCTCCATTCCCTCAGCTTCCTTCTTAAATTTGATAGTTATTTCATGCAATATGTTATATTTTCATTAATTTCATTTTCATTAATTTCATTTTTAAATTTGTTTTTATTGTAAAAAATGCATAATATAAAAATTACCATCTTAACTATTTCTAAGTATACAGTTTAGTAGTGTTAATTATATTATATTAGTTTTTAATAACCGATCACCAGAATTTTTTCATCTTGCAAAACTGAAACTACCATACACATTAAACTATTCACATTTCCTCTCACTTCAGTCCCTAGCAACCACCACTCTACATTCTGTTTGTGACTTTGACTACTGTAGACACCTCATATATGTGAAATCATACAGTACGTGGCTTTTTGTAACTGGCTTATTTCACTTATATATTGTCTTCTAGGTTCATCCGTGCTGTAGCATGATTCAGAACTTCCTCCCTTTTAAAAGATCAGTAATACTCCATTGTGTGTATATATCATGTTTATTTATCCATTTATCCATGATGGATACTTGGATTGCTTCCACCTCTTGGCTATTATGAATAGTACTGTTATGAATGAGTGTGCTATTTTAATTAATTTTCTTGAGAATAAAAATTGCTTTCGCAAACATTTGTTTGGTTAAATGCTACAAAATATGTTTTCACAAGCTCTGAATATATATATATATATATATATATATATATATACACACACACACACACACACACACACACATATATATACATATATATATATATATATATGTATATATATGTAATGAGGTTTTTTTATTGATCTACTTTTATGTCCTGTTTACTTGTCTTTAAATAAGGACAGGTCTACCCAATCATCTCTGTGACTGGATTCTCGGTAGGTCCCTCCTTTATGATATGAACAGTATTTGTCACTTCCTTTTAAAAAGTAAGCTGTAATAGCAGCTGATACAGGTCTTCAACGCCAGTTTAGTGACTCAATAGCCTGAGGTAGTTGGTAGGGAAGCACAGAACTTTGTCTCTGTGAACTTTTCCCCTTTCTTTATTTAAACTGAAGGATGAACTTTTTTTCAATATCATTTCTCCACTTTGCCTCTCTTCAAGCATATGATATAGTATGTCTAGTCTTTTTCCTAGAATTTCTTCATCCACATTTGAGGAACTGACCTAAAGCAACTGCGCAGAATTCTGCAGTTTTAGAAAATACTCCTTGTATTGCAGTTAAAAAAAAATCACACCTTATTCAAATCATAATTAATTGTGCGCTTGTTTACCTCAACAACACAGTTTAGATAAGTCAAATTCCTTGTTTGAAAAAAAAAACACCTAAATATGGAAGCTACTTTTAACCGCATAGGATGAAAATGAAGTTCCTTAGCATGAATAATTTTATGATAGGCAACCTAGAACCTCTAAGCAATTAAGACCTTGTCCTAAATAGCCAAAAATCCTGGAAACTGGTAAGAACTGCTTTACAGTTTTAAGGTGCAAATACTTTGTAATTCCTTTTTTTTTAATATAAAGTTAAATTAAAATGGTTTAGAGAGCCCACTTGCCAAATTGAGAGAAGACCAATTAATTGCCACATGGTGTCACGATTGAATGTTGTTCCTCCATCATCTGACCTGCTGGTTGATACGAGTTACAGCCAAGTTCCCAGGACACGCTGGCATTGTCCACTATAGAAGACTATTCTGTAGACTCTGTACCCTGAGTGTTTGCTCACCCAGCTGTCCCTGCTATATTCCCCAGGAACTAACCTTTACTGTTCACCCCTAGTTAAACACACAGTGCTTCTCCCCATTGCAACTGGGTTAGATTAGGCTAAGTGTCTCCCCTTGAAGAACCTACATGATTCTCTACCTTTCCAGGCTCTCAAAACTCAACTAGGATACAGTTGAATGCTTTCCTCTTTTAGCCCCAGTAAATTAAGAGGGTGATTCCATTTAATCCAAGCAATAAAGTGTTCTATATTCTCCTCTAAGGCAGTCTTAAGAGATTTTTTCCGAGTTAACCAATTCCTTCTCTGTAACCCTTAATCACAAAATTTAATAATGTCTCTTGCTGAAAAAAGTTGAATTGCCTCCATAAAGGGTCATTTGCTGGAAAAAAAATGATTCTTTTTATTTTCTTTTGTTTTTAGGAGTGGTGGTGGTAGTGAAAGGCTCAAGAAGAAATTTTCATGACAACAGTCATTTTAGTCAAAGTGACTCCCTGTCACTTCTCCGACTATAATAGAAGGCTATATATAAATATATATATGTATATGTACACATACATGTTTACATGTATATATATATATATATATACACACACACACATATATATTGGAAAGACAGTCTAATACATACATATTTATTTAAGATGATTACCCTCATATGTAATAAAGTACTATACATGTTGTTTGAGTGGCATGGCAAAATTTTCCTTTCTAAGTGTATCTTATTAATTGAATTCCTACAGAATGTTTGTGATTTACATTATTTAAGGCACAGTGTAACTTTAAAGAGATCTCCTAGAGAATGAAGGCAACCCTGTACAAACAGTAGTGGTGCCATAGTAGAATACTAGTAGAACAAAAGTTTGATATTTTTCCTTTTGGGACAATAGGGATACACTGTTTTCAGTGGAGATGCCCTAGAATCAAAGAAGAATTAATTGTTCGATACACTGGAATCAATGGTGGGGTACCATTCATGCCTCCAAAAGGAGGTAAAGATATATTACTTTGACCAAGAACATAATATGTGCACATAATAACTGGAATTAGACATGCTTCATGCATAATCTCCTTTAAACATCTCAATAGTCTTATGGGGCAGATAATATATACCAATTCACATGTTAAGAAAAGGAGTCTTGAAGACATTAAGTAATATGCCATGGTTCATACAACTTGTAATTGATGCAGAAAGTGTTCAAACTCTGGTAAAGCTGATCACCAAGTTCATGTCCTTCATCATGCGCTGTACACTTTAGCATGAGAAATATTTCTTCTAATTATAATAACAAAAAATTCATATTCCTTTTTGGTTTTTAAACTGCTGTCTTACAAGTTATTAAATTCTTACGACAATCATGAGATATCTAGGACTATTATAATCCTCATCTCACAGACAAAGAAATAAAAGTTCTCAAGTAACTTGACTAAGATCTCTTAGTTCAGTTGTCCCTAACCTTTTTGGCACCAGGGACTGGTGATCCTATGAGGATCTAATGCCTGATGATTGGAGGAGGAACCGAGGCGGTGATGCTAATGCCGGGGAGCGGCTGCAAATACAGATGAAGCTCCATTCGCTAGCCTGCCAGTCACTTCTTGCTGTGCAGCCCAGTTCCTAACAGGACTCCTACCTCAGCTAGTAAAGAGTGGAAGACCAAGTCTAGATGTTTCCAAAATCTCTGTATCAGCACACTTGGACAGACCTAGTAACGCATGGGACTTCTTGAAAGAGAGGTAGCAGTGCCAGTGTCAGGCTAGGACAACTGGAAAGGTCAAAGGGTAACTGCATGAAATCAAAGAGGTGGGAAATCAGTTTCCTTACAACTTATCTAGACAAATGTCTAGTGCAATTTGTCTTTAAAACTAGAGACCATTAAAACAACTAAAAGAAGTATTTGGGGACATTAAACCATAGTAATTCTGCCAAACAAAAGAGGATAAAACATGAAACTGTGTCTTTAGACACATAAAAACATAAAAGAATCCTAACTATAAAATATATCTTAGGTTTTTTACAACTTCAATCACAGTTCTGGACCAGTATTTTCATTCACCACTATGTTTTAGGACAGAGACACCAGGACAATATGGTGTTATTTCTGACTTAATTTAGTATATTAACTAAAAGGTTCTACATAATTATTTTGATTTTATTTATTTGGTTTTGTATAGCTATTTTGTTGTTCTTGTTGTTACCCTGCCATGCTTTCAAAACAATGACAAGCCTTTCAATTACAAGTGCTCAAGATCTGTTTCCCAGTTTAGCTGGCAGAACAATAGATTGTTTTTCTTGAAGTCATATAATGTGTTTCATTAACTTGGAGAATGGTAGCCACTGTAATACTGCTCCTCATCCTTCTGAGCAAATAAAGGGAGGCAATAAGGCATATATGTTTCTCTGCAGTTGAGACAAAGCTGGACAAATGGAGTACCATGAACAGCAGACCTAGAAAAATCCAGTTTATCTTTTACTGGGAATTAGTAGACATTTAACAGGCTTTGCCACCTTTCCAGCCCACTACTAACATCTTACATGTAAGAATAAACAAAAATCATCATGTTTTGAAAAATACACACATGTTTTTTAAAAGGCAATCAGAAAAGAAAATGAAAAATGGAGACAGTTCTTGATCCTTTAGGATCTATTATCCCACTCAATGAATCCATTCTGTAACCTTTATGAAGGGTCTGAGTTTCCCTTCTCATTCACACTCTTCCTCATTGAGAGTGTCAGAAAGAAGCTTCCATGGCCATAGCACTGCAACATCCAAATATCCACTCATTAAGACTACGGGCCTCCTCTTCCATCATTCATGCAATCAGCACCCATTAAAGCCACTCCTGACCTCCATGTTGCCAAGTCCAATTAACAGCCTCTGTTCTCTCTTGCACTCTTAGCACCATACTATTAGCCTGGTTTCCCTCTATTCTTTCTAATGGTTCATTCTTAGTTGCTTTTGCCAGCTCTTTTCAACCCAAATAATATTAGAATCACTTGGGTTCTTTTCATGGCATCGAATTCTCATTTACAACCCTGACTCTTTTATCTAGACTTGTAAATCTACCATTTGTGATTCAAGCCCTCTCATACTAAATTCTTGCTCTCCCACAAACCACCCCCTATTGTTTTCCTCTCATTTTGATCATCTCAGTAAGCGGCAATTTCATCTTACACATTTCCTAATTCTGAAACCTGAGTGTATTCCTAACATATATTCCTCTTTACGCCCCACATCCATTCCATCGCATGTATCTCTAACTGTGCACACAAGATATTTCTTAACTCTAGCCAGTTGTCTTCACCTCTGTCACATCTGCACTGTTACACCCCTAGTCTGGGCAATAGAAAAGCCTCCTATTTAGACATAATGCTTAAATTCCCTCTCCATTTAGCAGGCTGAGATGTTTTTATAAAGTATAATTCATATCACTCCCCCTTTCTTCCCACATTAAAACTTCCAATCATCTCCTCCTCTCCTTCTTCTCCTGGATAACTCCAAATCACCTTTCATTTCTCATATCAAATCTTACTTCAGAAAGACCTTCGCTGGCCTCACAATATAAATTAAATCTTTCTTATTATAATATTTCATAAAACCTCTGTGACACTTAAATATAATATAAAATGATGTGGAATGGCACTTACCTTGAAATTTCAGCTGAAGACTAAAGTTGAGCATAATAGAACCATAATCTCACATTCTCAGGAGACTTGCAGGACTTATTAAAATGTATTCATATTAATTCTTCAACCATCAACCCTCATCACCAAACACTAGGAGTAAAAAAGAAGTACAAAATTTTAAGACTCATTGAGCAGAGAAGCCCTTCCTTCTTTACAAAGGAGTAGTTTTTTCCACAACTCGAAGTCAAATGAAGGCTAAAAAGATCATTTGATCACTCCCAAGATTAATGAGAATTAGGTACTCTGAAGGCACTAAGTACTGCAATACAACTGGATCATGAATAAAATATATTTGAAAGTGTCGCTTTTCTTTTAGAAATCAGACATATGTCTAATGGTAAACAAATGAGACAACCAAACGAAAAGAACATGAACTGAAGTAAGGTGATTAAAAAGTCAAAGTGAGAATCTCTGTTTCCATCTGAATGCTGAGTCCTGGAAAATAAGATTTGGGGCCTCTGAAAGTCAGTGGAGCTGAACCTAACACTTTTGACATGAAAGGAGCCAGATGCTCAAGAGCTCTCATATTGGTTGTACCTTCCTGGAGGAGGGGCGGTAGGGAGCGGGGGAACTATTCTGGAGAAAATCATCTCTATAACAGAGGACGATAATGGCTCAATTACAGCAACCCTAGCCACTGATGACATTAAGGCTCCTCTTCAGATTCTCTCTTCCATAGTCCAGACTCTGGAAGATCCAGAAGCAGCATTGTGAATTTAAAAAGATGTATAAGTGAGTAAAAAGGGAGAAATACTATATTGCATATGAGATTGGACGTGAGATTTTGAATTGGATTTGAGATTTCTGACTGGACTAGATTCTCTAATGTCTGAAATGAGACTATTCTACCTTAAAGAAAAGTGAAATTTATGGATCTGCCTGAGATACTATCAATGATTGGGGGAGAATGAGTCAATAGACTATGTTAGATACCAATAGGGGGAGAAGAATAAAGCTTTATCATAGTTATGTCCAACCAAGGTCTGTACATCCAATAAACTATTACATGTATGTCTAAATATTCTTCTTTAATATGTAATTTTCTTGTTAGATTATAAATCGCATAAGGGCAATAGTCATGTTTGAAACCTTCAACAACAAATGTGGAGTTGCAGACCACTTTTTGAATAATGTTTCCAACTCAGATTTCCAAATGTAGGTAAAAATGTCTCAGGAAAATCACCAGAAAAAAAAGTGGCCTCAAGTCAAGTCCTTATGAAAGTAGCCTTTCACATTTCTACTTCTTCAGTCAATTAAAGAAGAACAGGCAGAATAAAACAGTGATATAATTTAAAAACAAAGTTATTGAGGCCTAGATTTGTTTTCTCCCTCATCTGTCAAATGTAAAGCCATAATCTTAGTATACTCATCGCAGTTAAGTCATTTGATCAGGGTTACAGTTTTAGTTATATTTTGCTGCATATCAAAATAGCTCCAAACATTATGGCTTAATTAATGATTAATGCTCATGCCTCTGTGGCCTGGGGAAGGCTCAGCTGGGCAGATCTTCTGCAGTTCTTATCTGGGGTCTCCAGTGCTTGCAGTCCGAGAGCAGCTAGGGCTGAACATCTACATTGTTTCCCCACATGAAGAGATTCGGGCTTCTTTGAGGGGATTGATTTTAAAAGGGGCAGTGCTAGTGTTAAATGCTTATGAAGACTTAGCACAGTCTTGCTAATATTTCTTTGGCCGAAGCAAGTCACATGAAGAAGCTCAGAGGTAACATAATTAGAAATGGCTAAAGGATGTGAACATCAGAATGTATGTTCATTGGAGATCTCCATTAAAATTTATACCATAGTTACACAAAGAGTCATGGACAGAGCTAAAATGAACTCAGGTTTGTCTGACTCCAAGGGTTATGATGTCACTACAGTAAAATGTCTTCTCAGTCATTATATGGTGCTTTTCTCACTGTAACTTCAAAATCTAGCAATAATAAAGAATAGAAAAAGGATGAGAAAAAAATTTCTCTAACTACCACTGTTTTGTTGTTTCTCACAATTCTGTTTTCTTGACTATTGGCTTGAATATATTATTCATACCAGGTCTAGCCAGAGTAGACTCCAAGGTCATCTTTACTTAAAATTCTAATCATTGTGCTTCTCTTTCAGGCATTTTTCTTGCCTCTATTTCTATTACCCTAAATTCTGATGATAGAATATATGAGGAGAATATTTCCCTTGTTGCAGGCCCCTTCTCATTCACATCCCCTACACAACAGAAATCGAGGCACGTGCACGTGATCATGCGTGCACGTGGATGCACATGCTCACACTCACACACACTACAGTGTTTGGTACCCAAAGAACAATTTTATTAGATAATTTACACATTTCCTAACTACATGGTTGTAATATTTCCATTCTACAGAAGGCTTAGAAATGTTACACGTAATGCTTACATTACTACTTACTGCATAAGGTTATTTCTAAGACTAGACTTAATTGAAGTAGCTTTACTGAAAGGACTAAAATGTACTGTTTAAATTTTTGTGAGGAATAGCAAAATGTCCCCAAAAAGGAGCAGGAGAACTTAAAGCCACTCATAAATGTACCATTTTCATATGAAATAGTGAATTAAAAAATGACATAGGATGCATTTTAGCAAAAGCTAGTCAATGGCATGATATATTCTAGCCAACCCAAAGTTTAGAAAAAGAGAAAATTAGGCAGAGTTCTGGCAAGATTAGATAATATTTGACATTTTTTCAACTGTAAAAGGTATTAATGGAAGCAAAGTATAGACCAATTTCTAAGTTTAAAACTTTGAGGTTTATTAATATGTCACATTAGAAATAGTATCAACTTTGTTGTAATTTCTATGTAATTAGCCTTAGGGTACTCTTGAAATTACAGAAACATAGAGTTTTCTTTTTTCCTTTCTCTAACATTGATATTACCACTGTGTCACTGATTATAATAATTACATAGATTAGTATTTGAACCTATGACCTTTCCATATCAAAGATCATGCAATTTGCTTCTTGAAATAATAATTACATAACATTGAAGTCTGGTACAACACATTTAGATTATATAATAGGTAGTTGTTTCTAATAAAGTAAATAATATAGCTTCTCCCTCACTACGGAATACTGAGTTAACAAGAGTTTACTTAGTCTGCAGGGTTGCAGATATAAAATTTACATTTGTAAACAGAGCATCTTCTAGGCAAGGATATATATTACTTTCTCTATACTCTCAGCTCCAAGTATGCTCCTGGCACTTTTTAGGAAGTTAGCAAAATAGTTGGTCTATTTTGTTGTTGTTGTTAGAGTTTGTTTAATATTCCTGGAAATAATCATATCAATGCTAGGAAATAGTCCATATACAGTCCAGTTATGTTCTATATGACACAGAAAATTCCAATTTTTGTCATGAAATGAACTGCATAGACTTTCTTGATTATACACAAGTTGGTTTTGGAAAAGCCAACGAGAAATACAAGGTTTTGCTTATCCTTGAAGCCATTTGTGGATATCAGTTACATCGCTCATTCAACATGAGTGTTGATTATAAATGATACCACCTAAGCTGTATTTGTGCTAGTTAGTTTTGTCACCTTCCTCCTACTAGTAACACTTGGCAAACACATATGCTACCAGCTTAAATTCCAATAAAAACTAACTGACTGAGAAACTAGTTATAGGCAGAAGGCTACGATTGCCTATAATGAGATAACTGAAACTCTTAAGAAACTAAAAAACTTTGTCACTTGGAAAGAACTTACATATGTTAGTAACAGATGAAAAGGGTCATAAATAAAGTTCAGTTGAACCTATCAGAGTTTACATATGTCCATGAGAAATTCATTAAAATACCCTTTGTCTGATGCATACAACTTGAGAAAACTAAGAATTTTCCTGGACCTATTTAATTGTCAATTTATGAAAATATTCAAAGATTGCTGCTTTTGCATTTTTGCCTCCAGACTCTAAAATAGTGTTCTGAGTGTTCTGATCTAAAGAGAAAAAAATTATTTTCTCTACTTTAGATTTTTCTCCTAAGATAATTATTGATACGTGTATTGGTTTTATACAAATATATCTATTGTTTCCTTCTACTTTAAACTTCTTATTTAAAAAAGTATTCCCTAAATGACTCCTTTAAGAAAATCCCTAACATCTTAAATCTCTCACAAGAAATTAGATTTTTACATAGTTTTAAAGATATCTTTCTCTTTTTAAAAACTTTTTAATCTTTTTGATTTCTCACTTGGGTGAAATTTTGGAAAATTCTTTGCATTACCTTCTAAATTTATTTTGTTCTGCTATTGTCACTAAAGATATGTTAGCATAATATTTTACCATATTTTATTTAAAGTGTGTTAACATGGCATTGGGACATTTTGACTTCTGAATTATACATCGGTGGTAAGTAAAGTGCTCTTCTACAAAGGCATAAGCATAAGCTCAATGTAGAACCCTATTCTTTTGCCTCATTCTCTGACCATATTCCCATTCCCTGTCCCCACTCCCAGCTTATTTCATCTCCAGAATAAAATTTCTAGTTTTCTTCATACTTCAATAAATGATCCTTTAGCTCTCTCTGTTCTTCCTTTTACGATTTTATCATATCTGATTAAAGTCTATTTCCTGGTAGACTACAGTCTTTACATGAGCAGGGAAAGCTATATTTGTCAACTGCCTGGGGGGAAAAGCTTTAAAAATGTTTACAATCAATGAACAACAGTGGAGAAGATGGAATAAAATAACAAAATATTTCTTTAAAACACTCTTCTTTTATGCTCTTCTTGCATTGCATCTCTCTTAAGACAACCTGGAATGCAAATTAATAAAGCAGATGTGACATCATCCTGTTTTTCTCTCCATCTGAAAGTCCAGCTCTCCAGCAGGAGGATGGCTGATTAATGAATTTGGCCACCTGACAGGTTAAGATTAATTACAAAAAATCCAAAGCTGTTTGTTAGTAGGCAGATAAGCTTCCTCAGGTAACAATTTATTTTACGTTAAATGAGAAAAAATCTTATTTTTTAGATTTTTTTTAATAGGCAGTGAATAAAGAGATATGATTTATTGTACTAAATCAAGGGGAAAATTCCTTGAAAATACTTTCCTAATAGTTTGTTTTCTATAAAATAGTCTCTAATTGATATGCTGTTGTCTTTAAATTCTATGGTTATTATTTATTTTTTAATAATAGGTAATCATACCTCACCTCAACAGAAATATGATTACAATGCTTTGAAGAAACTTCTTTATACTTCATCATTATTGCTATTTTTAAAAATCTAAGCCTTCTTAATAGATAGTTGTTTAAATAAATTTAAACTCCCATTTATTTGGGAGTAATGTATCTAAAAAGATGGATCATTCTCTGAACATGCAAACAAGATTATCTTCATATGTATTTTCAAATAAAAGAATCGTTCTCTGATCAAATTGTTATATTTCAATCTTAGTAGACTACTGTCCATTTTTTCTTTCATTCAAATAAATACTGAAGTGTTGAATTCAGATGCAGAAAATTACTCAGTTTCTGATTTGCCATCTGAATATTCTGGAGACTGTATTTGAGTAAATATTAGGAAAAACATCAGCTTTCCAATCTCTTCTCATTTTGATCCACTCTGAATCAAAGAGCCTCCAGACACAGATAGCCAGTGAACTTAAGATCTTAGTCATTTGCTTTCTGAGCTCCCCAAAGCCCAGCAGGTTATTTCTTTGCCCAATGGGAGGGACATTGGGTTTCCATCATTTTATTCTGTCACTTACAAAAGAAAACAAATACATCTATGTCGAAATAACTGACCAGTGCTCTTCAAAAATGTCAAGGTCATGAGAGACATGAAAAGCCTAAGGAACTGCACAGATTGGGAGGAGATTAAATGCAAGATGGAATACCGGAGATTGGAAAAAAAAAAAAAAAAAGATTCACAGTAGAGATTTTCACTAAAAAAACTAGGAAAATTAAATTATATAGATGCTAAATCTCAATTTTGTTTAATTTTGTAATAGCTATATAAGACCTTCATAATAGGAAAAGCTGGATGAGGGAATACAAGAATTCTGTACAACTTTGTCACTTTTATTTGTCTAAAATTCATTCAAAATCAAAGGTTACAAAAAGATTTTTTAAAAATAAGGGGCATAATCCCCTTTCCAAAAAAATGGACACTTCTCAATCTTATGACATGCCAAAAAAAAAAAATTAGAGTCAGTCTGTATTATTTTCTGTGTCAAAAATTACAATATAAAATTTTATTTTACTTTACATACAAATGCTTCATTTATGAGAATGTGTTATTGAGAGGAGTTCTATATTTAATAATGTGACATAAAGTGATCAGAGACTCTATTCTTTATTTCATGTATTATTAAAAATCTAGTTGCAAACATGTTGACAAACATGGAATTGTCATTCTTAAAGTTAGTTCATTCAATACAGAATAAACTAGAAATTCAGAAAAGAACAATAACCATGACTCCCAGGCTTCTGACTGCCTCTTTAAGCTTTTCTCAGTAAGGCAGAGGAGAATGTATAGCAATCACTAATTAACTGAGCATCACTTCCTCAAGGAATAAAGCTGGAAGGCATTTCCCGCTAATGATAACTCTCACTAGGGCTGGGTAGCTAAGAATTTCTATTCTTCAAGATGCAGCAATAAGGAAATTACCTAATTAATCCCCCAGACTTGAGAATCAGTACAGATCTGAAGCCTGCAACTGGGAACTACTAAGACCTTACAGAAGTAAGATCTTCCATTCAAGTGCTGGCAATTTTTTCTGTAAAGGAACAGGCAGTAATTATTTCAGGCTTATAGGACATTTGGGTCTCTATAATAACTACTCATCTCTGCCATTGTATACTAAAAGCAGCCATAGGCAATAAGAAAAGAAATAGGCATGGTTGTGATCTAATAAAACTTTATTTACAAAAGTATGTGGTGGACTGGATTTGGTCCATTGGCTACAGTTAGTTAACCCCTGCTCTATTTTATATTCTCCTTCATAAATAGAATGACCTAATATTTCTAAACTATAAACCAACAAAATTCTTGGAGATGCTTAGGGGTCACCATGACCATGGAAGTGGCCTAGAGAGTCTTCTGAAATTTAAACCAAATTTAAACAGGTTACTCTCATGAAAACATTATTTGAACACTCACTCATATAGCCTCCATTATAACGCATCTTCCTTAAATCATAAATAAAGTTAAAAATCAGTTTTGCGTAAAAGTAAAAATGGACATTTGAAACAGGCCAACCTGGACTCCAGTTCTGATTATCAGTTACTAGTTGGACAAGTTCTTAAAACTCTTAACTTTTAGTTCCCTCATCTGTAAAACAAAAATAAAATATACTCCTCAAAGGATAATAATGACAATTTTTAAGTAGCTTGTATATGAATTAAGGCCCTACATTTTTCTGGAAACAACATGAGATAACCTTCAAGGAAGATTATTACAGCATTTCAAAAGTCATAAAATAATTGTCATCTCTATTTGAATCTCTTGGAGAAATTTTAAGGCAATCCAGTTTGTAACATCTTACAATTCCTCTTAACAGTCCATTTTCCCTTCCGTACAAATTGTTTACATCCTTCAATGGCTCAAGAGCCTCTCACAATAAATCCCAAGTCTCTCCCAGACTATTCTTCCTTTTCCTTCCTTCTGCAACTCTTTACTAAGGATGTTGACTTAATTTCTCTAGCTTTTATTTTCTCTCTGATCTATACATTTTCTTCCACCATAATATACAATTTACTGTCTTCTATGTTAATTTATTACTGTTGGTTCCTCTTTGTTGAATAAAATTTCTATGAGAGCAGGAAAGTTTTTTATTTTGTTCACTTGATGTATCTCACATGCCCAGAAGAGTGCCTAGATAAATGTTTGTTAAATAAATGAATAAATGAATTCTTCTAATTTTATATTATAGAAGTCCTAGGAACCACTCAGACAAAGACCAAATTTTTCTTGTATTAGAAGGGGAGTAGGAAAGAAATAAATTATGATGAAAAATTCAAACTTATTTTGAGGGCAGGACGACTGAAACAAGTTATGATATGTGCTGACCTCAATGTGAACATACATCACATGATAGATAACATGTGGGAGTTTTTTCTACATAGCTTATATTTTATTATACAGATTTACATCATTTTTAATCTTTTCACAACAATTTTACTGAGCTATCACATAACTACTGAATCTGGTCAAGATGAAATTATAATTATTTGATTTAACCTCTTACCTGAAACAACTAAAATCAAGACAAAAAGTATAAAACAATAAATATTAAGACACTAAATATAAGATAATAAAGGACAGTGATCTCTGAAACACAGGAGATGTATAAGGTTACTCTTATGATTGACCTAACTTGCTATGTAGAGAATTTTCAAACGATGTCACAAAGAAGGAAAACCCAAATGGAGCCCAGCAGTCAGTCTCCCTGAGTTTAGGAGATTGACCTAGGAGTCCAAGAAGGGCAAAAAGCTTGGAGTTGAAAGGGCAGACGAACAAGGAGGTGACAGTAGTTCAGAGCAAAGACTCTGGAGATCTGTAGAGGATTCCCTTTGAGTCTTCATCTGAGGACTGATCAGTGCATTCATATGAGAAATCTACCCAAGAAAGAACTGCTTGGAAGAATTAGAGGAAACAATTTCCAGTGCTCACATATAACTGGTAACAGTCCCTGTTCACTGCAGCCATAATGGAAAATCATATAAATCATGGGACATCAGGTATAGTACTTGAAAGGTTTAGACTCAGTAATGGGGCAAAATTAACCCTAACTAAATGTTCCTCTGGTTCTCTCTTAAAACACTAAAAAAGACCAAAGAACATCAAATTGTTTCCAAGTAAGTGAATTATATTCCAGGAGAAATTTTCAAGAATATTTATAGGAATACAAAAATATCTAGCACTCTAAAATTTAAAATTTTTTAAATATGCCATCAATTAGAAATTACCAGGTATACCAAGACTAATGAAAATACAACCCATAATCAGGAGAAAAACTAATCAATCAAAACCTACACACAAATGACACAGTTGATAGGATTAATAAAAAAAAAGGGCACTAAGGTAGTTGTTATAACTATATTCTATTTGTTCCAGAAGCTAGATGAGAGATAAGATATGAAAGATACACACACATACACACACACACACACACACACAAATCAAACCTCAAGAAATACAAAAATGACAGATGAAAATGTACTAAATGGGATTAACAGCAGATTAGACATTGCAGAGGAGAGACTGGTGAATGCAAAGCTACAACAATGAAAATGATCTAAAATACAGAGATTAAAAATAATTTAAAAAATAATTTTGAAAAATGAACAAAAGCTGAATATTGTAGTTAACTGTGGGACAACTTCAAGCATCCTATTACATGTATAATTAGAGTCTAAAAAAACATAAAGGAATAGAAAATATGAAAATAATAGCTCAAAATTTTCCACATTTGAAAGAAAAAGTATAAACCCATAGATTTAAGAAGTTCAACCAACTGAAAGCATAAAAATATATGAGGAAAACTATACAAGTCTATTATAGCCAAGGTAATTAAAACCAGAAAAGATCCTAAAAGCAGGTTTAAAAGTAACATTTTTTAATAGATACAAAAGCTGAAAAACTTTATTACCGACAGATCTACACTACAATAAATATTTTAAAAAGCCCTCCAAGCAGAAGGAAACTTATACTAGATAGCAATCTGGATCCACACATAAGAAATCAAGAGTCATAGATGTGGTACCCACTCCATAAATATGTCTTTTCTAATTTAAATCTCTTCAAGCGAAACTTCACAAATATATTGTTAATTTGGATTTTGCTGTCTAACATTTTTTTTTTCTCATTCTTTTCTATCTTTACGACTCTGAGTTACTCATAAAAAAACTCAATAGTAAAACTGTTCCAATCCATATAGCTAAGAAATGTCTGGAAAAATGCTTTGTGGATGCAACATGAAAGCAATTTGTTAGCTTGAGATACAAAGGGGGCATGGCCCTCCCCATTTCTTAGGTCACCCTGGTTGTTAGCCTGGCTGTCCTCTTTCCAATAAATGCAATTAGCCATGTTTGTCTTATTAGATTACTTTAGGTTCATGAATTTCTTCAGAGAGCAGCTTTGTCTCTACTTGGTTTTTTTTTTGTTTTTTTTTTTGTTTTGTTGTTGTTGTTTTTCTTTTTTTGCTACTGGTGCTGATTATACATCCTAAATTAGAGAAACTGTGAAACTAATGAGCATTCTACTCACCTTCCTCATTCTGATGATAATTGAGGTGGTCCTACTGAACCAGACAACACTAGCCTCTGAAGTTCTTAGAGAAATACTTTTGCATCTGGGGCCCATCTCCACATTCAGGCTCTCCATTTTTCATTATCTTCCTATTTAAATCCTGAAGACACTTTTATATCACTCTAACAGACTCCACTGACAGTTTACATTTTATTTTTAACATTGTGTTTTTATAAATTAAAAAAAAATTGTGGAATGGAAATAAGATACAAAAGCACAGAAGAAGACTGCTGATTTCTAATAAGGCAGAAAGATATTATGGTCATAAAAATATTTAAATTTCCAGCCTCTGAATGACACAGTATCTGTTTCAAATTGCCTAAGGCATTGAAACTCTGGGGACTGTACAATTTGCAGTAATAAGCAACAATTACTGAACAAAGCATTAGGCAAGACCTATGTAAACATTCTTCCGGAAAAATATTTAGAGAAATACTTTTGCATGATTTGTCATTTTTCACTCATTTACCAAAGCATTTGGATCACCACCTATGCGCTGGTCTTTGTTATATGCGCTTCAGATACAAGTATGAATAATATATGAATTTTGTTCTAAAGGAGTTCACAGTTTTTTGGAGGACACATATAAGTTGGACAATTTAAAAAAACAAATTTTATAAGTTCTATAAGTGATATTCATTCATGCAGTAACTGATCTGACAAATATCTATTATTGTCTCATGAGTTTAATTATCTCCCACCAAATTTCATATGTTGAAGTCCTAATCTTCAGTACTCCAGAATGTGATCTTATTGGGAGAGAGGGTCTTTTCAGAGGTAATAAGTCACAGTGAGATCATTAGGGTTGACACTAATGATGTCTTTATACAAAGGATATATTTGGACACAGTGATATGTACAGAGGAAAGATGATGTAAATATACAAAAGAACACCATGTGAAAATGAAGACAGCCAGATACAATCCGAGTACATTGAACTGGAACAGATCCTTCCCTCAAAGTCCTCAGAAGAAATCAAACCTGCCAAGTCTTTGATCTCAGACTTCCAGCCTCCGGAACTATAAGACAATACATTTTTGTTGTTTGAGACACCCAGTTTGTGGTACTTTGTTATGGTAGCCCTAGCAAACTAGTAAATGTGGGTTAGGTTCTTTACCGTGTGCTGAAGATACCTGGATAGGGGTGCAAGGAGAAGACATCTTGCCTGTAGAAACTTTGGACCTAATAGATGAAACAGTAAGTAATCGCAATACAGAATAATATCTGCTAGGACGAATCAGCAGAGAGTGCTACTGGAGCATAGAGTAAACTAAATCATGCTAACACCTGAAGTGAGATATCAAGAATCAGTTGGAGTCATCTGCAAAAGGACAGGTAAGTACATGGTCGAGTGCCCTCTGTGTGAGCCACTGCACTAGATTCCAGAGATACTAAAGGTCAGTAGCATCCTCCTCGACTTATAGGGTTAGTTGTCTTGTAAGGAAACAAACAAGCTGACATAAAACCATAATCAAGGGTTTTAAATCAACAGTGCTTTACTCCATCTGCTCTCTAGCTCTTATGCTAGCGAGTACAAGGACAAAATAAAGTTGAGCCTGAGAAAATAAGAAAAAAAAAAATTAAGCAAGTAGTACATAGAAAATTGAGCAATATGTTTAGAGCTTTGACTATTTGATTATCTAAAATATTCTCCAGAGAGTTTTGTTCATTTACAGGACTGTGAGTGGAAATGACTAAATTTCAAGAAGCTGCAATAAAGGGAGGTAGCTTCCCTTCCCCTTACTCTTATTCTTGATGTACTCATTTTCACTCATGATTATTCCTACTACCATAATATATTTTATAGAATTCCTTATGATCCCTTTATCATTTTACAGAATAAAACTGGACCACGTGCTTAAATAGTATTGCTAACTAAGTCATCAAAAAGATTTTGACTTAAATATTAGAATGATTATTGCATTCCTTCTATTGGAGAATTCACTGTTCATTCTCACTGTGATGATGAAAGTGCCCAACAGCCTCTTAATCTTAATGAGGAGGTGAAAAATCTTTCTGTAAACATATTCATTGTAATAGCAGTTTGCATTTGAACAAAAGTCTGCTTGATTCCAAAGTGAATTTTAATTATAGCAGGTTCTACTGTGTTATCCTGTCTCTAGATCAGCCATATCAGTGAGAAAAAAAACTATGACAAAAACAAGTTACAATTTTTATTCAAACTTCATAGTGTATACTGTACCTATTATTACTCTCAGGTGACAAGTTCCATAGCTACAGTCATTATGTATACTGTCTTACAAGTTCTACATTTTTTTCAATTATATCATTCATTCTCAGTTTGTGCATAATTCTTATATTTGATTAGGGTGGCAATATAATATTCCTTTAATTTAATATAGCACTATCTGCCTGGCAATTTTCTCATAATTGGTCATTTGGACATTTTTTTCTGTTTTCAGTTATAATATATAATGCTGCTATAAGTATTTATGCATATATAGGTTTTTCTCCTTTCTTGCATTATTCCAATGGGACAGGGTTAAAAATGGTATTATTAGGTAAAGGAATATCAGGATTTTTATAATTTTGTGTCTGGAGTTATCGACATATAAATATTGCACTAATTTATATTGCCACCAGTTGTGTAGAAATCTACTCGCCACCAGCAACCCTGTCAATGTTAAGTTTCTGTCAATTAAAACTATTTTTCCTGAGTGATAAAGTATCTCCTGTGTTCTTTAGCATTTTGCTAATTTATGAGTGAGCTAGACTTTTAAAAGATACTTTTTTATAACTCTATTCTATTAACTTATTGCTTTCTTTAAGCTTTATTGATATATAATTAACAAGCTAGCAATGTGATTTTTACATGTATACATCGAGAAAGGATTCTTCCATGCAGTTAATTAACACATCCATCACCTCACATATTTATCTTTCGTGTGTGTGTGTGTGTGAGAATATTTAAGTTCTACTCTCCTAGCAAAATTCAATTAAATGATACAGTGTTAACTACTGTCACAATGTTTTACATTAGGTTCTCAGAACTTATTCATCCTACAGCTGAAAGCATATCCTTTTATTGACCCCTCCCTATTTCTATCAGCAGCCCACATCCCTATCCTCCAGCCCTTGGCACTTTTCTACTTAGTATTTCTATGAGTTTGAATTTTTATTTTTGATTCCACATGTAAGTGATAACATGCAGTATTGCTCTTTGTCTGGCTTACTGTGCTTAGCATAATGCCTTCCAGGTCCATCCATGATGCTGCAAATGTCAAGAATTTCCTTCTTTCTCATGATGGAATAGTAATCATGATAACATATAATAATAATAATAATAATAATAATAATATATCTCACATCTTCTTTATTCATTCATCCATTGATGGATATATTTAGGTTGTTTCCATAGTTTAGTTATTGTGAATAATGCTGCAATGACATGGAGTGAACATAGCTCTTCTATATCTTCTTTTTATTTCCTTTGGATATATATACCCAGAAGTGGAATTGCTGGATCATATGGTAGTTATATTTTTAACTTTTTGAGGAACTTCCGTAGTGTTTTCTAAAGAAGATATACCAATTTATATTCCCACCAACAGTGCACAAAGGTCCCCTTTTCTCCACATGCTCCCCAACACGTGTTATCTCTTGTCTTCTTAATGAAAGCCATTCTAATATGTGTGAGGTAATATCTCACTGTGGTTTTGATTTGCATTTCTCCAATGATTAATGATGTTGGACACCTTTTCATGTACATTTTTGCTTTGTTTCCTTTGCTTTTGGTATCAAATCAAAAAATAAAAAAAATCATTGCCAAGACCAATGTCAAAGATATTACCCACTATGTATTCTTCTATGAGTTTTATGGTTTCAGATTTTACATTCAAGTCTTTAATCCATTTTGAGCTGACTTTTGTTTATTGTGTAAGATAGGGGTCCAGTTTTATTCTTTTTCTTATTGCTTTTAAAAATGTTTAAATCTGTAATATATAATGCTTAAATCTGTATATGTATTAAAAAGTATATCAGATTTTAATTGGATATTTTTTGTATATAACATATTTTTGCAATATACTTTACTACTTTTTAAAAAACATTTGTCAAAAAAACTCATAATTAAAAGTCAGATACTGTGTGGTGGAGAAACATGTCTGTTTTGAATTTCTGTTTCACTCCTTACTATCTGTGTAAATGCGTGAGTCAATTAATGCCTTTAAGTCTCATCTATGAAATGGAGAAAATAGTAGTACTTGTTTAAAAGGATTGTTAAGAGAATTAGAGGAGATGGCTCATATAATGTGCTTAATACAGCGAGTGTCTGTAAGAGTTCAGTAAGTGCTGGTGGTTATCACTGTCTCTGCACCATCAGATATAACTTCAATCAAGGAAATAAAGCATTATGTTTTTTATATATTTTTCAATTATATTTTTATCATGTTTTATATGTTTTAACACCATATAGACTATTCTGTATGGCTAATTTTTTAATTTCTTTTTTTAAATTTCATAATATGGACTTTCATATCATGATTTTTAAAAAATCTTTTTCTTTTTTTTTTGTAAATTGAATCATGTGTTCATCACCCAAAGTCGAATGTCCTCCCATCACCATATATATTTGATTAAAAATGATTTAAAAATCACTTTCATATGTTTATAATGATCATCTAGATGCCTAATAAATTGCTTAAGCATTACTCTGCTGCTGTTGAACATTTAAGTCATCCAACTGTTCACTATTATAGATAAATCTTCAATGATACTCTTTGCATATATATATCTCTTATTATTTCCTTTGGATAAAATGTTACAAGAATTATTGAGTTAGATCTCCTTATACATACTGTATTGCCTTCCAGAAAATTTTATCTAATGTATGACACAAACGGCAGTTCCTGTTTCACTACAGAAAAATAAAATGGTCTATCTTGGTGAATGTACTATATGTACATATGAAAATAATATGTACTTTGCAGTTGTTGGATGTAGAGATCATTAAATATTAATTAGTTCAAGAGACCGCGGTACTCAATACTTTGTTTTTACAGAGTATTAAAATCTATTAAAATCTATTATTAAGATTGTGGAATTGGTTATTTCTTCCTTTAATCTATTTTTGCTTCATGTATTTTGAATGACTATTAACTGGATAATATACATTGGTAACTGTTATATTTTCCTGATGCTTTCCCTTTTGTTATTATGAATGTCGCTATTTATCTCTAGTAACACTCTGACATGAAGTTAATTTTATCTGCTATTAAAATAGCAACACCAGCCTTCTCATGCTTACTATTTGCATTTTATAACTTTCTCCCCTCCCCCCGTAATATGTTGAATTGTGTAACCCTCCCTCAAAATCCATATGTTGAAGTGCTAACTCCTAGTACCCTAAAATGTAACCTTATTTAGAAACAGGATCATTTAGCATACGATTAAGATGAGGTCAAACTAGGGCAATCCATTATGACTGGGATCCTTAAAAGGGGCAAAATTGGGGCACAGGCATGCATACAGGCAGAATGCAATGTAAACAGCAAAATGGCCATCTACAAGACAAGGAAATAGGAGGTGTAACAGATATTTCCCTCACAGCACTTTAAAAGAATCAACACTGCCAACATTTTGATTTTGGACTTCTAACCACTAAAACTGTTAGGCGATAAATTTCTGTTGTTTAAGCTATTCAGTTTGTTATAGCAGCCCTGGCGAGCTAATAAATTCCCTTTTGCCTTGCAAAGTATCTACATCTTTACACTTAAAGCACCTATATCTCTTTTGTGTATTCATTCCTTCAATCTTTTTCTTTTTTTCTTTTTTAATTTCTTTTTTAATTTTTAATTCTTTAATTCACCATATATTTGACTCCTTTTACCCCATCTACCTACCTCCTCCCCACTCCATGTCCTTTAAAAAAAAAGAAAGTTCTGTTTAAACAGTTAAACATTTTAACTGTAGATATAGTTGAATTAGATCTAACATACTTTTTTTCTATTTGCCTTCTCTGTGTTATGTTTCTCTGTTCCCTCGACCTGTCTTGTTTTGTATTATTTAGATATTTTAAATATTTTATTTATTTTATTGTTATATTTTTTGTATTATTTAATTAGTGGTTACTCTATGGATTTCAATATGTATTCTCAATCACACAGTCTAGAGTTAATATTGTACCACTTTGTGTAAAATTAAGAAGACTTGCAAACAGGTAGGTCCCTTTACACCCTCTACTGATCTTTATGCTACTGTTGTCGAGTGTATCACATCTACATTCACTAAAAAACCCACCAGAAAAAAAAGTTTTCATTTTTGCTGAAATAATCATGCATATTTTAAAGTGAAGAGAACAAATTGTCTGTTGCATTAACCCAGCTATTTAGGATTTCTGGGGTTTTTTTTGTTTTGTTTTCGTTTTGTTTTGTTTTGTTTTGTTTTTATTTGGAGAAGATTTAAGTCTCCTCCTGGTATTACTTCTCTCCAGCCTGAACAACTTCCTTTAATATTTCTTATAGAACAGGTCTTCCAGAAATAATTTCTTTTGATCTTCCCTCATCTGAGAATGGCTTTATTTTGATTTCGAGCCTGCAAATGATCTCTTGTTTAAAATTTCAGATTGTCATTTTCTTTCAGCATTTTAAAGATATCCTCTATAATTTATCTCTTGTGTATAGATTATTTTTATGGGCCTTTTCGATATTTTTTTAATTTTAATTTTCAGTAGATTGATTATAATGTATGTAGGCATAGTTTCCTTTATATTTATCCTATCTGTTTTCTGAGATTCTTAAGCTGTAAACTTTTGTTTTTCACCAAATTTGAGTTTTTTCACCCATATTCCTTTACTTTTTTGGCCCAATCTTTACCCTCCTTTGATAACTACCATTATTCACAACTAAAACTTTTGATATTATCACACAGTTTCCTGAAGATTCCTTAATTTTTGATAATCTTTTTCTCTCTCTGTTCTTCAGAATGAATAATTTTAAATTTTTTATCTTCAAATTCACTGATTTTTTTTTCTCTGTGTTCTCCATCTTCTTATTGATTAAATTCAGGGAGTTTTTAATCTCGTATATAGTATTTTTAGTTCTAAACTTTTGTTTCTTTATGTAAATGATATGCACTGCAGGTATTGGATACTGTCATGATTTTTTGAAGAATGTTGCTATTGCAATTTTCAAAGGACATTTACTCATTTCGATTCAGACCTTAAGTTTTGTTGTAGTTCATAAATTGTCTGCTCAGACTGCCATACAAAATACAATGAACTGGGTGACTTAACAGAAATTTATTTTTCAGTAGGCTGGGAAATCCAAGATTAAGGTGCCAGACAATTTGGTTTCTGGTGTCATCTCTCTTCCCTGCTTGCAGATGATTACCTTCTTGCTGTGCCCTTACATGGTCTTTCTTCAGTCCAAGAACATGGAGTAAGAGTGAAGGCAAGCTCGTTGGTGTCTGTTATTATAGGGAACTAATCCTTTCCTGAGAATCCTACCTCCATGACCAAATCTAACCTTAATTATCTTCCAAAAGTCCTATCTCCAAATACCATCACATTAGAGATAAGGGCTTCAAACTATGAATTTGTGTGTGTGGCGGGGACGGGGGGGTAGGGGTGGTTCACAAACATTTAGTCCATAACATTCTACTCCTTGTCCCCCCAAATGCATATCCCTCTCATATGTAAAATACATTCATTTCATTCCAACAATCCCAAAGTCTTAATTCCCTCCCACATCAACTCTAAAGTAAAAGGTCCACAGTTTCATTCAAGTATCATCTACATCAGCAATGGGTGAACCCTGAGGTATAATTTATCCTGAGGCCCACAGTAAGCAAGTGGATTACTCTTCCACTAATTCTCCAAAATTTTAGTTAAAAAAAAAAAAGGTATATGCTATATAAATCAGTGCCCTAGGGATCCTTTTCATTATTAAAACAATTTTAATTAAAACTACTATTTGAATGAGGCAACATGGTCATTTTTAACTTGATCATGATGGCATAAATCAAAATAAACATTTTGTGAAATCTTTATGAATGCATATTTAATTATATATTTATAATGTATACATTTATATATGCATGATTTTATCGATGTATAAATATATGTGATTATAATAATTACTACATAGATAGTAAATATTAAAAGTATATAAATATATAAAAATAATATGACATAAAAAGATCAGTGTAGCCCTAGCAAAGAGTTTGACTGTAACCTCATACAAGTCCTTGACCCAGAACCAACCAGTTAACTGCTTCCAGATTTCTAACCCTCAGAATTGTAAGATTTTAAATATTTGTTGTTTTAATCCATGAAATATGTTGTAATTTGTTGCACAAGGCTATATAACTAGAATTTCTCTACCTAATAAAAGGCATCTATGAAAATCATGCAAGTAATAGCATACTTACTGGTGAAATATTGAATACTTTCCCTCTACATGAGCAGCAAAGCAAGTCTGACTGCTCTCATCATTTCTATCCAACTCGAGTTTACAGTTACTTCAATAAGGCATGAAAAAGAAATAAAAATATCCAGATTAGAAAGGAAGAAGTCGAACTCTATCTGCAGTTATTTTCTGTGTAGAAAATATAAAGAAGCCAGGAGATTTAATAAGTGAGTTTAACAAAGCTGCAAGATATAAGATCAATCTATAAAAGTAAATAATATTTCTATTAGTAGCAATCAACAATCAAAAGTTGACATTTAAAAAATATCTTTTACAAAAGCATTAACATTATGAAATATTCAAGGATAAATGTGACACAAGGTGTGCATACTAGCACACTGAAAACTACAAAACTTTGCAGAGAGAAATTAAAGCAGACCTAAATAAGTGGAGATATACAATGTACATGTGTTTAAAAAATTAGTATTGTTAACATATTGTTAAGATGTCAATTCTCTCCAAATTTATCTAAAATGCAATGATTTTCCATTCAAAATCCCAGCAGAATTTTTTTGTAGAAATTGAAAAGTTGATTCTAACATTCACATGTTAATGCAAATGACCTAGAATATTCAAAACAACTTGGTAAAGAGGAATAATGCTAGAGGATTTCACTACCTAACTATAAGACTTATCAAAAGCTACCAAAATCCAAACAGTGTGGTATTGACATGTTAAATAGAAAAATAGATCAGTGGGACAAAATAAAGAGACTAGAACACTCTCTCTCAACACAAACATTCAACTGATTTTGGTAAAAGTGTAAAGGCAATTCAGTGGAAAATATCATTTTAACAGTGTCAGAATTATGGATGTTCACATGTAAAAAAAAAAAAAAGAAAGCTAAATCAATGTGATACACAAAATTAACTCAAAATGGATTAAAGACCTAAATGTAAAGTCCTAAAGCTAAAAGACTTCTAAAGAAAAATGTAAGAGAAAAACTGTCACTATGGATTAGGCAGAATTCTTAGATAAGACACTGTAATTATGATCCATATAAGAAAAGAAATTATAAAATCAACTTCATCAAAATCAGTAACTTTTGCTCCTCAGCACATACTGTTCAAAAATAGACAAAACTAATCTATGGAGTTAAAAACCCAGATATGGTTCCCTTGATGACATGGGGAAAGATGATAGTTGTGAAGAGGCACGAGGGGGGTGCTTCTTGCTACAGGTAATATTCTGTTTATTCATCAGGATGTGCATTTTAGATGTACAGATCTTATACATTTTAAAACAAAATAACTTTATTGAAGTGCAATTTGCATATACAATAAATACATATATTTAATTGTAGAACTGGATAAATTTTGACACACATGTGACCAATGAAACCATCACTACAATCAAGTTAGAGGACATCCTCCTCCCTCCTGTCTGTCCCGTCCACTTGCCAGATCAGCATCTACTGATGTGCTTTCTGTCACAAATTATTTTGTATTTTCTAGAGTTTTATATAATCATTCAGTATGTGCTTTTTTTTCTCTTGCTTCTTCTACTCTATTATTATTCTGAGATTCATCCATGTTGTTATACGCATCAATAGTTTATTTATTTTATCTATGAATAGTATTTCCTTACATGAATATATCACAATATGTTCATACTTTCACCTGTTGATGGACCTTTGGGTAGTTTCCAGTTTGTGGTTATTACAAATAAAGCTGCTATGAAAAACTATAGATATAGATATAGATATAGATATAGATATAGATATAGATATAGATATAGATATAGATATAGATATAGATATAGATATAGATATAGATATAGATAGATATAGATAGATAGAAAGATAGATCTATATCTATATATATCTTTTTATGGTCATATATTTCCTTTTCTCAATTGCTGAATTGAGAAATTGAGAAATAGTCAAGTAATACACCTTTTAAAAATTCAACTTTCAATGCACTTATAATTTGTGCTATTCTGTATATGTTACATTTTAATTAAAGGTGTACATTTTAAAAAGACTTCAGGAGAAAGAAATCAGAATATTTAACACAGAAATAGTAATGAAGACATTAAGAAAATTTCTAGAATTAGAAGGAAAATTTAAAAATTTGAGTATAAAAATGAAAGCTATTCTATTAAAAATGTCCTATGCAAAGGAAAAATTATGCTCATTTAAAAAAATTATAGCAAAATATTGTTCTAGGAAAGAACATTCTACCTTTGTTATACAACACACAGAAACGCACACCCTCCCCCATGCTGGAGAGGCCACAATTAGATGCCCCATTAGATAATTCTAGTTGAGTCCAGCCTTCCAGCCATCACTGCCAAGATGCCTGACATGTGAGTAAAGCCACTGTAGATTCTCCAGACCAGCCATCTACAGTAGAACAATCCCAAGTAGTCTCTGCTACGTTATATGTAATGAAAGTTCTCCCCATTGAATCCTACCCATATTCTTAACATGTAACATCCTGAGATAGAATAAAATTATTACTGTTTAAGGATACTAATGTATCTTTAAAATACTGATATAGCTTATTCTAATAGTAACTGGGGGGTTGGGGGGGGGGAAGGCTTGGATTGGATTTGCATGATGGAAAGAAGAGAAAAAGAACACTGATTTTTCAACCTTAGCAGAAGATTGAAATCACTTAAGGAGTGTTTTTGTTTTTTATGTGGATACCTCTGTTCCACCTTGTAGTTTACAATTTAATTGTTAAGTATGGCCTGGGCATTGGGATTTTTAAAAGCATTTGAAGAGACTCTGCTAATGAGGGTAGGTTTACAACCACTACTAGTGAGAGTATTAATTCCTCATCTTGGAAGAGGAGTGAAAATGTATATTTTATTATTTTATTTTGATAAGCAGAGAATGCAGATTACATGAAAAATTTTAAACTGTTGGTATATTTTTTAAAATTACTAAAAAAAATACTTCTTATAGAAAAGAGTAGAAAAATATAAAAGGAAAAAGCATAAATATATAACTAAACTAAAATCAAATCTATCAGTTAAAAGAACAAAAAAAAATCCCACAAAATGATTTTGTTAAATGAGTATTTTCATAATAAATGATTAAAAGCAAAATACATCAAAGAAATACTCGGCACATATTTTTCTCAGGTAAATAGATAAAAACAGAAAATGAGTCAACATTAATTTTTAACAATTTAGACAACTAACTAAAAAGCAAAATAAGATTTTTATAATAAAAATTTTTAAAAACAATGAAATATTCCTTCCCAAATAACAAGAAGAAAAAAGAAACGCATCTAAATACATCTCTTTGCTTTTATACTAAGAAGTAGACAAAAATTAAATATGAATGAATAATTTAAATATTTGGGCTAATAAGTTTAAATTCATGGATTAAACTTTGGAGTCTGATTAATTCAATTTTCCCTTATAAACCTCATGCCAGACACACTGAAGTTATCTTTGAAACTTTCCACTCATCTTATCAACCACCAAGTACAGTGAATTCTACAACTCAAAGCATCTCTAAACTACTTTTCTCCACCTCACAGTTATGTGCCACCATGTGCCCACAATCAGCTCTCCAGTGAACCACTTATCACCTTTGTCTCTCTGAGTCTCCACATTTTGACTTGCCATTTAACAAAATACTGCTCTCATTGAGCCAAAGTGTTTTAAAAATGCAAGACCTATGCTATTGCTTCACTATTATTTTCTTGATGCCGCGAAAGACAAACATGCTTACATATAAAACTTTTATCTGTATTTTTTCTTCAAGTGAAAAAAATGGTTAAATAAATTTTCGCCCATTTATTTAAAAACATGGTGCTCTATCTTGAAAAATAGGCTCCTGGAGATATACAAAAATCATTGTCAGGAAGCTCCTGAGTGTACCTCAAAGAAATATGCAGTCATTTTCTACAACAGCTCGTAGCCCTGATTTGCTCTTGAGCTGATGTTGCACATTGTTATATGAATACACAATTCTAAGGTCTAAAACAGCAAGTTTATGGCTCTTCCCAGCAGCACTGCATGTCTCTAAAATATAATATTTAAATAGGTGAAAACATCTTCTACCAAAAAAAGTAAATAAACATTGATGTTTGAGCTTGAGGGCTTATTCATTTTACATATATGTGCATGCACACATGCACAAAATAAATGCATTAAATGTTCCCAAAACCATGCTGTGGCGAACAAGACAGATTTATTCTTACCCTCGTGGCTGCAATGTCTAGAGTTGAAGGTTGATTATATGCAAATAATTGTACATATGCTTTATTAAATTATGACTCCTAGGAGGGATCTTTATTTGAATATTAATTCTAAGTGATATTCTCTTCTAATGAAATTGCTGCATAATAAACCTTCACATGACTATTATTGTATTTGTTAATGATGGCTAGGTGGGGCGAAATGATTCTGGCCTTTCATAGAAAGAAGATATAATCCCTCCTTACTCAGACTTAATATAATTGTTTTATGTCTACATTTGATCTTGCAGCGATGTGTCTCATGGTACCATTATAATGAAAAGAATACTTAAGTGTAAAATTCTGAAAAAAGCAAGCCTCATTCCAATTCTTTCCAAGGATATTACACAGAAGTTTAGAACTAGAAGGAACATTCACAAATTATCTTTGCTTCCTGAAGCCCAAAGAAGTGAAATAGCTTGTCCCAGGTCACTCAGCTGTTCTATAGCAGAGACTCTTGATTCCCTTACAGCAAAAATAATATAACATTATCTGTAAAGGGTACGAGAATGGAAATAAAATCTACTTATGAGGATCTCTAAATTAACCCTAACTCTTTAGTACATTTATTTAATCGATAAGTATTTACTGAGCACCTACCAAGCAAGATTCTAGGAAGGCTGCAAGTTCAATACAACCTGTTCTGTGCCTTTAAGGAGATTAAAATGTAGTTGAAAGAATAAATCAAGTAAACATTATTTTAAACTGAGGGTTGAATAATAAACACATAGCTTGCTACCACTGTAAATATAGAATCTTTGTTATTCATTGGGAGTATGAGAATTAAATAAAATACAAAAAAAGTGCCTGAAATAGTAATTATCAATTATTTTCCTTTAAAGTTATTAATTGGTATAAAGTCATTAAAAGATTTTTTAAAAACCGACAAAAGACAGTACATCAAAGAAGCAATTCTTTCCAAGGAAATTACACAGAAGTTTAGAACTAGATTTTAAGTGAAATGGAGAGTTGGGTTTATTCTCCAAATAATTAAGTGGGGCAACATATAAATCTAAGTGATCTGGTACATTTCCCTGCCTTTGAAGCAGAATTTCTCTTCAGAATGGAGCCTCAATGCCCCAAACTCAGCTGATGGCCAGAGTCTGAGCTGTCACAGTTATGCACTGATTGCTATCTGCTTCTAGAAATAAAAGTATGTGGCTTAACGGGGCTTTGTTTATTGATGAGTTGCAATGGGCCAGACTGCCAATGAAGTCTGTAGGAAGAAACCAAGGAGTCCTGATTTCAGAAGAAGGAAATTTTAAAAATGCCCCTCTAACTGTGTTGATGCTAAAATAAATTGTCTGATGCTAGGAATACCTTGGGATGCCCCTTGCATTTTTACTTAAACAAGTCTTTAACATTGTGATAAAAGAGCAAATAATACTTGATGCCAAAAAAATTTCTTCAGCAAACTCTCCTTCAACTTAGGAGGCAGGGAGATGATGCCACAGACAGTAAATTGCCTGACATGTATACAAGCTGACAAGGGTTCTATCTCCAATGATTACACAGAATCGTTTTCTTCCTAATGCAAGATCCCCACTCCAGATCTACACTTTATGTGATTATTTGCCATAGGGCCATTGTCAGCTTCACAGCAGGACTGCTTATGAAACTGCAGTGAGCCTCTTGGCCAAAGGTGTTATGAAAACTATAAGATAAAATTGAGGAATGACTCCACATATTCAAGGGAAGAGCTGTGGATTTGCTCAAGAGAAAAAACAATCCAATGTCAGGAAACATTACAACTGTCTCTCCATATTATACTCTCCTGAGTAGACAGCTGACAAACCAATAACAATAGTAATGTTAATATCGACTACATACTGAGAGTTTTCTAAGTATGAAAAGCTTTGTATGAATTATTTCTCATCCGTAATGCTTTGAGGTAAGTAGGATCATTCCCATTTTATATATGAGAAAACAAAAGCTCAGAGAAGTGGCACATCTCCAGCTAATAAGTGGTTGGTCCTGGAAATTAACACGACCTGTGTCTCATTCCAAAGCTAATGTTTTTTTTCCAACACATCATATTATCTTAAACATTTTTTCTTTCTCAAGGCACACCAAATTCAGGGTAGTGATTACCTCTGGGTCAGGAGGCAGAAGGATAGATGAAGCTTCAACTATAATCTAACTATAATGTTTTATTACTTAGACAATAATGATATAAAAAAAAATATGACACAAAGTTAGCATTAAAAAAGAATTTTTGATGTATTGTTTTCTAGTTTTCTGTGGGCTTGAAATAGTTCATTTAAAAATTGTTCCCATTAATCAATGGCAAAGCTGCAGTTACTTCTTTGCTAATGTAATTATGTCAGGAATCCAAAACACTACTCATAAAATAAGAACAGGATGGCTCTGATAAGAAATCTCTTCTTACCAACAGAGATTACTGACAGTCATGAATACACTCAGCTCCCTTCACAAAGAATGGAGATTCTCTTTGATAACAATTATTTAATGCTGCACAGTTCTCACCGTGTACAATAGTGAGGGACTTTAAAAATAACCGTAAAAGCATTAACCATGTAAAACAGTCTTAATAATCAAAGAGAAAATTATAATTGTCCTCTGACCTTTAAATATTTTGTCAAATCATTTAGAACTCTTACTGTAGATTAAAATATATAAAACATTTAAAATAAAATTTAGTACACTATTTTAAAATATTAAAAACATTGAAAATTAATATTTTCTTTATAAAAATTATCGAAAGTAATTTAAGCAATGCTTGTCTTCTCATGATATAACCTAGAATTTGAGGTATGCATTGCTTCTCTGTCTTGGTGAATTGTCATAACCCCGTCTAAGTCTGAATCAACTTCCGACATTTAATCTTTTGCATTTCAAATGTCATGAAATATCCCCTAGAGTTTCTTTAATGTGAAGTTTTTGCCCATGTATCTTCTCTGGGATATCTCCATATTTTTCATTACTATTATATTATTTATTTCTGCTGATTAAGTCTCCTTAACTAAGTTTTTCTTGCTATATATTTACAGAATGGTGGCAGTGTGAACATTCTTACAATCAGCTATTTCTTCTATAACTCCATTAACATTAAGTTTGAATTTCCATTCTAGAATTACTACTTTTCACATATTTGTGGCACTTTCATCTTTGTTGAAAAATTTCCTTTTTCGATCACCTATTTTTGTAAAATTTCATGTGGATTTATCACTAGGAGATGAAGAGACAGTTAAGTACATGCTTTGCGGTATGTGCAAAAACTAAATAACAAATGTGCTGTGACCAATCTTTGACAGACCTTAAAAGGAGTTATGTGATTAGTCACTGACTATGTGTGCATCTGTTATAATAGTTATTTTTAGACTTTGGAGCTAACAATTATACAATTACTTAATGAAAATATTTGGATTTCACATATCTAGATTACTATCAAATCTGAAACTCTAGAGGTTGAATTCAGAAATATGTGTTTTATCAAGCCTTCCCGATGATTCCTACACATGTTAACATCAGAAAACCACTGATTTAAGATGATTTTGCTTCTAAGACTTGGCTGCACATTGGTATCAACTGGAGTGCTTTAAACAATATTGAAATCTGATTTACATTCTCAGAGTTTAAAGTGTCACTGCAGACTAGATGGAAGGCAGCACTTACACACACACACACACACACACACATACAAGATAACAAACTACTAGACATCAATATTTACCAAATAATAAATGTGATATTTGTATAATGAAAATATGCATATCGGGGGTGTTGAGATTATGGTAACCAGAAAAAAAGTTCTTCAGAGAAGCTAAGATCCTACATGACCTAGAAAGAAGGGGAAAGTCTTTAAGTTGAGAGGTATAGCTCTATATGGGTAAAAAGAATGTCAACATCATGATGATATGAAATGACTCTTGAAAGAAAGATACATAGATATAAAATTAGCCCATCAGCAGTACAATAGTTAGTTGAATTCATCTGTTTTTGTGAAAAAGGATTTTTTAAATTATTATTTTATGAAGGTGCTTATAAGGTAACAAGTTAGAAAATGCAGTAAAGTTCTTTTCTTCCAACAAAGATACTGAGCCAGTTGGGGTCATTTCAAGGATGTAATCTTGCTTTAATATTTTAAAATCTACCAGTGTAATTCACAATAATAAGAGTAAAGAAGAAAAATCACATGAACATAACACTTGAGGTAGAAAAAGCATTTGACAAAATTCAACATCCATTCACAATATAAAAATGCTCATAAAACTAGGCATATGAGGGAAATTCTTCAAATAGATAAAAATCATCTTCAAAAATAGTCAAGCTAACATAAAACGTATTTCTTAAAGACTTAATGCTTACCCCCTTACATCAGGAACAAAGCAAAGACATCCACTCTCACCACTCCATTAAACAAAATAATGGAAGGACTAGCCAGCATAATAAGGCAAGAAAAGAAAATAAAAGGCATACAGAGCAGAAAGGAAGAAACAAAACAGTTCCTATCTACGGATAATATATTTATATGAAAAACCCCAAGTAATCTACAATGAAATCACAAAATGTTAATATAAATCCTTGCGAGAGTAGTTAAGACAAAGAGAAATGAAATGTATATTAGGAAATAAAGAAACAAATGTTCCCTATTTGCATAAAATGCAATTGCTTCAAAAAATGTGAAGACTTAGTAAAATTTAGAGCATTCACCAGTTTTCTTGGCAAAAGTTCAATCTTCATATAATGATAACATTCTTAATAGTAATAGCCAATGCAATAATAATACTCATTATCATGTAACATCAGTATGAGATGCCTATCAATAAATCTATTGAAAGATATAAAGATTTTATTGAAGAACAAAAAAAGACATGGAAAATAGAGATATATATTATGTTCATGAAAGAGAGTAATGTCACAAAATTGTATCTTCATATTAACCTATAAAAATAACACAATTATAACTACTCAGTCATTTCTTCCTACCTTTTATATAGTCCCAATCATAAATTCATATAAAAACTGGAAAGAAAATGAAGTGTCATTTAAAAGAAGAACCAGATTGTAGAATTAACCTTAGTAAACATTATTTTCTAATAATGAGGCTAGAAAAAGAGCAACATCTGTATATAAATTTGAATTAGGACAGTAGCAACATTAAAAGTCAGCAGAATTTTCAGATTACTCAATAAATTCTTATGGAAGAATAACTATATATTTAAAATAAGGTATTTCAGATGGGTTTAAATACTTATTTTAATATTTAAATATTCATATTTAAAATTTTACCAAGTAAATATAAGACCTTTTTATGACCTTAAAATAGGAAAATATGTCTTAAAGAATTCATGAATAGCAAATTATATAATGGAATATACTAATAAATGTGAGTACATTAAAATTTATGAGAACAAAAGAAAACACGAAAATGTTTTAAAGATCAACCAATAAAAGTTAATCATTAATGGGCAAGTCATCAATAATTTATTTTTAAATAATAAATTTTACTGAAAAGGATAGATAATTCAGTAGAGAACTGTCAAGTATAACCAAAAAAAAAAAAAGGCATATTATAGAATAAGGAACCAGAATAGCCAATAAACCCACGAAAATATTTAATTCTACTGAATTTCAGGAAACGCAAATTATATAAGGTGAAATGTTTTTTACCATACAAAATGTAAAAGTCTAAACTTTTCAATTGATGGTGAGTATAAAAAGTAGGATATTGTATATATTGCTGGCGGGATTATAAATTGGTATAATTCTTTTGGAAAGCAGTTGGTCAGTAAAAGAAAAAATGGAAGAAGGTGCACTCTTAGACCAGCCTCTGCACCTATAGCTGCATAGAGAAACCCTAGCACACACCTAACAAGAAAGTTCATGTGGTCAGTAATTAAATAATGGAAATGATTTAAATGTTCATTAAAAAAGAGAATGAATAAATAAATGGTGGCATATTCACACAATGGAATAAAGTAGAACTGATACGTATCTGCAAAGATCATTCTCATAAACATTTTAAAAATGAAGAACTGTTACCAGTTTTATAAATTTTGTAAACATTCATTGAAAAAGTTATGAATTAATGACAGATACAATATAGTATCTTCTTATGAATATATGAATTTGTAGATCTTATATGTGGTCATAAACATAGTCTCCCTTTTCATGATGAAAATGAACTGAAAATCCTAAATTTCTGTGAGAAAACTAGGAAATAGGATCAAGGTGGGTATTTGGGAATTTCACTTTGATTTGTAGTTATTTTACTCCTTAATAAATAAATCTGAAATAAATATGGTAAATGTAAATATTTAAGAAAATCGAATGATGGAAATATGCTTTATTGATATATTTCTCTCTATTCTGTATGTTTCATATATTTTAGAATAAAATCTATTAATAAAGAGAAAATTATCATTTAATTCTCTACCATGAACACGTTTTCCTTTAAAATTTAAGTTTTGCCATGTACACCATCCCCTTTCTTCCTCCTATAAAAGTCCACTTTGATTAGGAAGCATGAAACTAATGCCGAAATGCAAATTTTTCTTGTTTTCCAAAGGCAATTAAACTGAACTCCTGGCTGCTTGTTCATCAAAGCACCGAGCTCACTTATTCTCCTGACAGAGCTTTGTTCATCATGTTTCCTGCTTCGTAAAACAGGGAATCAGGTTTACTAAATTCCACAACTAATTTCCAGAGCACAGCAGAAGTGCTTAATCAAAAATCACACATAACCACTTTTCTAACCCATGACAAAAAAATATCCCTAACTTTTTATATATATATGAAAGTTGTGATAAGCAATTACCTTCCTTAAACAAACTAAACATGTATCTCAGCCCTAGGCTTCTAAATTTATAAAACTAAACTAAAAACATTGGTGTTATTTCAGGAATTTCTCTCTCCTTTATCCTTCTACACTTTCCATTCAGTAGTAAGGACTTCAACAACATGTATCACCAACTTCACCTCAAAGCTAGAAGGAAACTTAGAAAATATTATAATACAGATATGTTGATTCAAAAACTTGAGAACTTCCTGAGTGATATCTGAAACTGAATCCTGAACACGGAGGGCAAAGAGAGAGTGAAGAAAGAGGCAGGCCACTCCAGCTTGGTAGGTGGCAGTTTTTAGAAGCAAGGAAACTTACATACAAGATTTGTCTTGGGTGGCCGCAAAACCAATAGATCTCTGCTCCCGCTGATGAGAATCTTATAAGTTTAATATAGAGGCCTTAACTGGATTCAGTCACATACATAGAGCAGATGGTCTCGACATCATATTATTCTCTCAAGGATGCATCTTCGAAAATGGCTTTGGCTATGGAACCAGTAGCAATAAAGTACATTCCAAGGATCAAGGAGGGTGATAAGGAGGCTCTAATTGCCCAGGTCCAGATTATGGGTCAACCAGTGGTTAGGTTCTCTCAATAACCTTCCTCGAGACATCACTTTAAAGATGAGTGAAGTCCCAGAGAAAACAAATGGCTTGCTCTGGGATACACTACTGGATCAGATCAGAGCTAGGGCTATAATCCAAATAAATCTTCTGCTCCCAATAGTTACTCATTTCATGACATCATATATACTCATGTTTTTTCCTTACTCACAGACATAAACTTAAACCAAAATAAATGTTTTAACTTCGCATTTAAATTATAAATCATTAAATATACAGCATGATAGTCTGCCTAACTGCAGGCTATCTTTCCCCTCTTCTTATTTTTTTCCTTTTTAGTCTATTACTTCCTTACTATAGAATAGGTTTCTCTGATAAATTTTCAAGGTCCTCTATAATCTTGCCTCAAACTTATTTCCCTCTATTCCCTAGTCTTCTCTATCTTGTACCAAATGTTTTCTTCAGAAAGGACTATATCATGTGTGATTTTATATTATATTGTAGGCACATATTAATTCCTATTCACTCTATGAAATCTTCTCAGACTATACTCATCCATAATTCTACTATTATTTAACTATCATACTTATAACTATGCTATAGATCTCAGTAATTTGTTCCTGATTATCTCAAATGCATTGTTGGTTTGTTCTCCAACTATTTTCTAAACTGCTTTAAACCTAGTTATATATTTTCTAATTATTCTGTAACCTTTTTAGAGACTAAGAAAAGTGATGATCCGTAACAAATGCTCAAAAACTACTTGTCAATTAATTGATTAAACTGTATCGAGAAAGTCGAATTACAGAGGATGACTAGTAAATGAAGTGAACATTAGAGGCCTAAATTACTTAGCTTAGCTATCTGTAACTCTCATCTTAACACGAGAGTTAATTTGCTTGCCCCACATAACTCCAGAAGGAAATGGCACAAGTAAGCACACATCTCCACTGAACACACTGGAAATAATACCTAAATTTAAGGATAAACAATTCATTAGCATAGTGGATTCTTCTTGAGAAACTAAACTAGAAGATAGATTGTTCACAAGGCAGGATGTTGTTCTATAGATAAACATCAATGTAGTGTTGAGGCCAGAGTTTGTGCCAAGATAAATCGTAGCTACATTCAAGCTATAGTTGGGTGTGGGGGAATGACACAAAGAGTAAACAGAAAAGCTGGTTTTCAGAAAGTAGAATACAACAGACAAGTTAAAAAGGAAAATAAAGGAAGCAGTGGGGGAAGGAAAGTGGAAAGGGAGGAAGAGAGGAAGTAAGAGAGGGAGGGAGATCATGGTTAAGTGTGTGCACCCACTTGTGTATCACAGACAGAGGAGAGGAGAGAAGGAGATGGAAGGGGAGGGGAGAGATAAGACCCAGCTATACTCTGTTCCTTGTAGTTAACATCAATGAAACTGTCAAGTTTGTATAATAACCAAATCTCCCCTCATCTATATATGAGCAAATTTTATTGGGTTTATTTTTCTTGTAACCCAAATTCCTTCATCTATATGCCACTCTGTGCAATGAAAACTAATTTTTTAGGCCTAAGACTCTGTCTTATTTTCCTAGCTAATTCTGACACAGGTGGATGTCCAATCTAATGACCCATAGTATTTCCTGGATGTATGTTTTTTGACAGCTAGTTCACTACCCTATCTATCCTCTTTATTATACTTTACCTCTGGGTAGTTAATGAAGGAGAAAATAAATAGAAAGAAAAATATATATATTGTTATGTACCTTGGTATCCATTTAAATTTCTGAGGAAAATATTTGACATGAATTTGATATGAGACCAAATTAATTAAATTTTACTAATTAAAATTATTTTATTAAAATTATTTTGAGGATAATTATTTCCAATTCATATCTTTTGTTAAAGCATTCAAAATAGCAGATTTAATTGCCATGAATCATGCATTTAGAAGCAGCATCTACTACATTAGAGAGTAGTCATTTCTAATATTTTTTGTGTGTGTTAATACTAGTTAGTAATATAATGATATCAGTTTCCAGAGTGATGTTAATATACCATGGCTCAAATAAATATGCCTATGTCATTTGGAAATAAAAAAATATTCACAGAATGGAAGAGTATACGAAATACTTGCAGATAACACATTATATATGAGTTTTTGTATATGCATGCATGTATAATGTGTGAGCACACACATGTACTCACAAACATACATACGATCTCATAGGTTTTTATGATTTCTTACTCCTATTACTTCAAAAAGGCTAAATTCCATTTACAACTAGAACAAATGCAAAACCTCAAACTATGCCGTCTTATTACTGAATTTTTTACTTGAAGAAACGGAGTTATTAGTGAAACTGTCAGTCCCTTTTCTCCCAACTCTCAGATACCAGAAGTCATTTATCTGCTTTTCAGTCATGCTGATATGTCAAGACAGTATCAAGTCGTTTTCTCTTGACAGCACCTCTTATTGAGATTTTAGCTAACAGAGAAGCTGACTTTCCCCACCCCCCAAAATTGACCATATGTAAGAGAATTCTCTTCTGCCATGAACAAAAGCAGATATTCTTTGTTCTCGTCATCATCACTGTACTACCGTCACCTTATTATCATAATCACATATATAGATATAGCTTTTTATTCTTTGTAAAGTGTTTTTACCTACTTTTTTTGAAAGAGTAATGTAACAATGGATTTACATGAATCAAAAAAACTAGAGCATTTTTCTTACAACATCCTAAACACAACTCCAATTTTGATTATGGACACTTACAACTGCACTTTGAATTATTCTGGGGATTGAAGATCTGTCATATTTCTAAGAAATAGAATATCTACAAAGAAAGAATCATATTGATAGCGAACAACTTAATCTTCATAAAAAGTAATATAAAACAGATCTCACTTTCTCGATACTCCTGCTATGGAGTATGCTACACCCTGAACCTTGTTAGTCTGGAATATTTTTTTAGTCACGATCATCATTTATTCTATAAAACCTTTACTGAGTCCATTTCTGGACTTACCCCTCCCTACCTGTCCCCAGGTCATCAGAGCCTCCATTCAGTGTTCATAGTACATGGTGAAAATGCAATTTTTGTAGTACATATGCCATTGTTTTCCATGTTCTGTGCTTCATGCCTAAAGTTTCAGGGATTAAAAAGTTGTAGTTCTTCCTCTCAAGAAGCCCAGTAACTAACAAGGGAGACAGTTGTTAGTTACTGGGCTTCTTGAGAGGAAGAACTACAACTTTTTAATCCCTGAAACTTTAGGCATGAAGCACAGAACATGGCACATGGTAAGAATCTATTAATGATAATTTTCTTTCTTAATTACTTTACAGTTGAATTCTAAAGGGCATGCCAATGACTCTATAACTCATTCCATCTCTTGGAAGCATCCAGAAGCTCACCCAGAAGGAATGTGACATGGATGTAGCAGCAAGAATTGTAACAAAACAATACTTCCAGTTGGTATACAGCATTCTGGCTACCTTAGCAGTGCTCCTCAAAACCCTTGTGTTCAGACATCCTAACCAGTTAAATCTCACAGAATAGAAAAGTGGTGAACTGGAAGCTATGTTGCCACATCTGTGTCCTGAGTCCTCAGGGCTTTTAGAGCTGCACACTAATTACTTCACCTGCCTGTTGATGTATTCTTGTTTCAGTAGACCAAGTGGACACAAGGACAGCCCTTGAAACTAAGATGTGTAAGGAAAATATAGCTCTGAACTGAGAGTCAGTAAACTTGGTAACTAGTTCTGGCTTCCCTATTAACTAGCTTCATGACCCAAAGAAACTCATTTAATCTCTCTGCAGCATCAGGTTTCTTGTTAGAATTATAAAGGTTGTGACTAGAACAACTTGGAACATCTTTTCAACTCTGACATTCTTCAAGGACCTACAAAGCCAGTGAGGTTAGTCAGATGAAAAGTGGTCTGAGCAAGTAGTTCAGACTGATATAGATAATAGAGAAGCAGGAACCCACAGGTAGATGCACTATAACTACCATCTCCAGCTCAACTTGGCTTCTACAACCACAAGCTTTGCAAATCTCTGCAGTATTAATCCTCCATTACCAGTACTAGAGGGCTTCATAGAAGTTACTTTGGCTTTTGGGTTGAACACATCTGCACTCTACTCTGACTATCTGTTTTCACTATGATAAGCCCAGTTTTCCTAATCAAGATATTGCCTGTTGATTTTAGTTTTTAACTATATGTTACTCAGACTTTAAGTTTGTTTAAGATTGTTGTTGAAGTACAAATATATAATATGAAATGTACCATTTTATTTCTCGCTTGTACCTCCTGTCATGATTATGCAAATAGACTAGGAGGAAATGTTTAACCCTATTTTTCCATTGTTTGTTCACATACATATTACATATAACTAAGCATATGGTACAAAACATAAAACTAAGTGAGTCTATGTTCCAGCAAGTCTTTCAAGCACCTTCATTATGTCCTCCTCCCCAAAACCACACTGTTATCCATTTCTTGTATATCATTCCAAAGATCTTTGATACAAATAGTGGGGTTTTGTTTTTCCAAAATTATAGCATATTATGCACATCGTTATGTATCTTACATAGTTTTACTGAATAATAATATATTTCAGAGAGCAGTACATATAGATAGATATACCTGGCTGCATAGTATTCCACCAAGTGGCACTGTGAGTATAAAATTAGTTTTCTAATCTTTATTATTTAAAACATGCAATGATGATTATGCTTCATCCCATGTCACTTTTGACATAAGCAAGTAAATGTGTTGAATGTTATTAGAATAAGACTTGCAGGATAAAAGTATATGTGCATTTTAAATTTTGATAAATTTAGTATAGTGTCCTCCATAAAAGTCATATCAATCTATATTTCAACAAAAAATATATGGATGTGGCTGTTTCCCCATCTCATATCAATAAAGTATGCTAGCAAACTTTTAAATCTATATGCTTTAATTTGCAATTCTCTTATTATTAATGAAGTTGAACATTTTTCACGTTCAAAAATCCATTTGTATTTCCATCTTTGTAAATTATTTATATGCATACTTCGCTCATTTTTGAACTGAGTAATTTATTTTTTCCTTACTAATGTGGAGTTCTTTATAAATTTAAAGGAAATTAATGTGATAAAAATGTAATGCAGTACTTTATTATTTTCCTCATCTGTCAGTCCATGTACTAGTAACGCACTCTTTTAATTTTTTATGATTTTATAATTTGTTTAAATTTCTAAAAAGATCAATCTCTCACTAACTTTTTATTTTTATATAATTATCTTACTTATTCTTGCTTAATTATATATTATTATAAATTATAGAAGTAGCTTACTTTGTTACAAAATATATTTCTGTTAGTATTGTTAATGGAATCATATTAAATATATGTTCCATCACTGTGTGGTACTGACTCACGTTCCAGGAAAAGAAAATTAAATTAGAACCCATTGAAAACTGCCAAAAGGAGTGCAACAAACCATCCACATACTGAAAAGCACACGAGCCTTTTAATCAAAGAGAAGGAAGGATATATTTATGACAGAATATCAATACTCACAAAATATTTACCTATCTGATTCAGAAATTCATTTTAACATGAGCTGCTATGACAATGTACAGGCAGTAGTATTCATCTAATTAGTTAAATATAACAACTGAAATCAAATTATTTGTTTTTTATAATGATTTTATTTTAAGGAAGCCCACATTAGCTTCACTCATTTATTTTTAGAACAGAAAAGGGTCTTCTTCTGCAAACTAAAATGAACAGAGCTCTGTTATTACAACTTTAAGAAGGCACTCCCAAGTCACAGAAAAACTGCAAAAAAAGCACGAGATACCAAAGTCAAGGCTGAGTTCCCACCTCTGACAAAGCTGTCACTTAGAGATGCTATATGATTCAGCCTGCAGAATTTAGGTCAGTGCTTCTATTCTCTAGCTTTTATCTATGGCTAGACTTATACAGTACTTAAAAATAGGTCTGTCTTTTTACTTAGACTTACAAGGACTAAATGGTAAGAAATCAAGATCTGAGAAAAACAAGCAATGCACAATCATTTCCTTTAGGAAAAAATTGTAGAAATTATTAAACTAATGTGGTCAATTATACTCATCTCTGAGTTGCTACTAGGGAAATGCGTCTATGTATAGTGTAATATTTAAGCAAAGATTCCAAAAAATGATAAAACGATAATAACGGCTACTTTTTATTGGGCACCTACCCTGTACAAATCATGGGTTTTGGGTCACTTGGGTCCGGATTGAAGATTAACTGTTCCTGCAATTGTGTGACTAAGGGCCATTTTCTGTATTTCTCTGAGGTTTAATTTACTCAACAAGGGCATATTAATGCTCTTCTTGGCTGGTTATTGGAAGATAAAGGAGATAATGCATGCAGATAATGTATGTCTGACAGTACCTGGCATGAAGTAGGTGCTCACCTTGTGCTAATTTTTGACCCCTTCTTTGGTCCCATTCTTATTCTATACTGGTTATTTGTGTTCTTTTGTTTTCCTGCTAGACTCTTAAGTTTCCCAAGGCAAAGACTGTGGTTTTTAACTTTTTCTTCCTCACTAAGTTGTAAAGTGCCTGGCATATATTTACTGAAAGGAAATGGAAAAGGCAGACTTCTGATTCACAGCTGCTACTAAAGAACATTGACAGATGACAATAGGTTTTTAATACAAAGCAATCGCCCTTACTGGACAAAATTTACAGTTTCATCAAGTACACTAGAAAGCATGGACATTAAAAATATCTCATCAATACCTTTTTATCAGAAATATCAGAATAACATGGAATAATGTCTGTGAAATGCTTATCTTGGTGTTAGGTACGTCATAGGTCCTTAATAATAGCCATTTTTAGCCCTCTCTTGAGAAGGCTTCAAGCCCACCTCCACATCTGTTCTTTTACTTTTAATTTTACATGTGAAATAGATCTTATTTCAACTTCGAAAAAAGGCTTTGTGATAAAGCTGCTTTTTTTTCCATGAAATCCCACATCACTTATCTTCAGTGTATAGGCTAAGGGGTATCCATGGCAAAAAGTTACCTTCTGAATCCCTGTCCCAGCCTGCTTGCTGTGTGACATTGGATAAGTCCCTCTGTCTCCCTGTGTCTCAGGGCCCTTATGCTTTTCCACACAGTCCAAAATTATACAAGTCTTATGGTGTTTGTGTTATCCATTGTTTCATATGTGTTAATTTTGTTTCTTGATTGTCCACTTTTCAAATGGCAGTCTCTGGGTCATATTTATTTGAATGTGTCCATCACAATGCCAAGATAATTGTTACTTTAACAGTACTTGCCGACTAATTCAAATGAGAAAAAGAACTGCTCCAATCAAGTTTGGCTTTGTGGGGAATTCAATAACTCTACCGGTGGACTTGTGTTAGAGGTGTCGGTCCCAGTGTGAAAAAACATCTGAATGTAAATTGCAGTCTAGAGAGTCTCAGGTATAGATAGTGAAGATGAGCCCCTGAGAATCCTCACTCTGGGGCTCCTAGGGAAAATAAGAAACGCAAGAAGTCTTCTGAAACCTCTGGAAACTGAACCTAAGAGCAAACTTTGCCTTTGCATTTCACTAACTTCATGACCTTGATCAAGTCATATCACTTCCCTCAAGCCCAGATTCCGCATGCATATATGGAATAATTATATGTATTTTTTTGGGAAATCATCAAAAGAAATGTGCAAAAAACATATCCTAAAACTGTAAATCGCAATACAAACTTAAGGTGTTATATGAATTCTCAGCCAAATTTTAGTATTTACACAGAATGTGGGTATTGAAAATACTACTAGGCTAAAAGATTGCAACTTCAGTAATGATGGTGATATTAATGTTCCAAGATAAAATATTAACTTTTCAGCCAAAGCGCTTAATAAAACATGTATATTATATCATGAATATTTTAGGATGAAAATAATTTACCATATTATTTTAAGGGGGAAAACACTGTAACATGCTTAATAGTTTGTAACTGACATTGTAAACTTGGAATTCAGGGTTAGCTAACACTAATTATGGAAAAAATAACATGTTGTATATTTCTATCTCTGAAAGAAAGTCACAAGAACATCATTTAGTTCTCTTCAAAGTGAGAGTCTCTTGGGATCCAAATGAACATACTCACATGCGCATGCACATTCACACATGCACTCATGTGTACACACAAACATGCACACACACACAGAAAACTAAGCAGTCAACTTCAGGAATTACATACTGTTTAACTTTAGAGATAAGAATGCAATCAGAGTTCTCAAAAGTAAACTTTGTATTTCTTTGGTAATGAAAGCCCAGGTAATTAAAGACCTGGGCATGTGGTGGGCTCTGCCTCAGCAATCTGCTAATAGGAGGGGGTGAGGGCTAGGATTAAGTGGACATTTGAATGAAATTTAGCACCCAGAAACCTGGTTGTAAAGAGTAGTTGGACATCACTTACTGGTGAGAGGACCAAGTAGAGTACATGTTTTTATCATTTTTTTTATGCAGAGGAGGTGCAATCCAGTAAGCAGAGCAAGTATCAGAATCTTCTAGGCCCAAATTGAGGCAGAATAATAATTCCAGGGGGTAAGTCTATTTACATTTATTCCATTCAACAAACATTTATCAGGTGCCTATAACAGACAAAATTGATGAGAGGAAAAAGGACACAGCCTTGCTCTTATGAAGAGTATAGTTCAGTAGAAGAAATGAACATTAATCACATAACCATACAAATAAGTATATAAATTCAAAGGGGATAATCATTATGTAAGGAAGTTAAACAATTCCATGACAATTTTTGTGTGTGTTAGGAAAGGGGTCAGAAAAGACGTCTTAAGGAAGGGATTTCTAAGCTAAGTTCTTCAATGAGTGAGGGCAAAGAAAGGAACAGTGCTATTATTACAAACAATATCAAATATCAGTGACCAAAAAAAAACCATGAAAATGGCACGCACACTCTGACTTGTCTCAGCCCAGAGTGACACATAACGTCCATTCATATTCTGTTTGAGAGGACTAATTACATGGTCCTATCTTATATGTAGAGAGATGAGGAAATGGGTTTAGCTATGTGCCCAGAGGGAAGAAACTGATTTAATGGGCACCTTCCACCTCTGTGTCACATATCGTAAGGATAGGTGGGAGTTAATTCATTAACTGCTTATCTGGGAAAGGGGAGGCAGAGAAAAAGTATTGCAAACACAGGATACACCATATGCAAAGGTCAAATGGTAGAAGGGCATAAGCAATGTTTAAGTAAAAGACATGTTACCGTGGCTGAACACAAATGGTATGAGGGATGAGATGAGTTAAGACAAGAGAGGGAGGTACTGTCCAGATCATTTTAGGCCTCTGTGATATTATGATTTATAATAAAAATATAGCAGTCTCCTCCTTTATCTGCAGAGAGTATATTTCAATAACTCCAGTGGATGCCCCAAACCAGGAATAGTACCGAACCCTATATTCTATATATTTTTCCTATATATATACATACTATGATAAAGTTTAATTTATGAATTAGGCACTTGATAAAACACAATAACAATAAAATAACAATAAAAATAAGAATAAAAGAGAACTATAACAATATACTGTAATAAAAATTATGTGAATGTATTCTATCTCAAAATAACTTATTGTACTGCACTCATCTCAATGCCTACATGATAAGATGAAGTGAGGTGAATGACTTAGGCATTGTGATGTAAATTTTAGCTACTATTGACCTTCTGACAATACATCAGAAGGAGGATCATAGAGTCATGACAATAAAATTTCTTTCACCACAAATTTAATGCCTTTCCATCTTAACTATGCACTTATCATGCACTGTGGCCATATCTTCTGCAGTTTTAGGTATATCAGCAAAACTAGCACTAATTTCTTTTTCCTTCTTCACAATATCATGGATAGAAGATTCTTTCTTCCCTAAATCTTTGCCACCTCAGCATGCAATTTTTTTTCCTTATTAAATCAAAATTTTCGGCTTTGCACTTTAAGAAAGCATTTTATGGCTCCTCTTTGGTGTATCCAAATTGTCACCATCAGTACTTTTGCACTTTAGGAACACTATTAAGTAAAATAAGAGTTACTTTGCACAAGCACTGTGATACCATGACAGTAGGTCTAATAACCAAGATGGCTACTAAGTGATCAAAAGGCAGGGAACATATACAGCATGGACAGTGGACAAATGGAGGATTCACATCCGGGGTGGGATGGAGAAGGATGTCACTAGCTTTCATCATGTTACTGTGTGCAATTTAAAACTTATGAATTGTTTATTTCTGAAATTTTTCATTTAATATTTTCAGACAAGGTTGTCGGATAATGAAACCATAGAAAGCAAACTGAGAGTATGGGGGGAATGCTATCTTTGGTCTTCATCCTGGTTTCTGGCACAGAATTCCTAAAACCTTTGGAACTATCTAAATGATGAGAGCTGTAAAGATGTCTTTTGTTATGTTAATGAAGCAACCATTGAAAAATATCTATGCTGGGAGCTCTTTGTCAAAGAAGTCAACTCTGGCCTCCAGGGAGAAAAGAGGGGTTAGAGGTTGGATCAATTGCCAATGATTTAATCAATCATGTCCATGTAGTGAAGCCTCCATAAAAATACAAAAGGAGGGTTCTGAAAGCTTTCAGGTAGGTGAACACTTGGAGATTCTGGGACAGGGACCTGGGGACAGCTTTGAGGCTCCCGGCCCTTTCTCCATATCTTGCCCCGTGAATCTGTCTGTCCCTGAGTTATGTCCTATGGTGTTAATTCCCACTTTTCCCGGTTCCTGGTAAGAGAGCTCCCTGATTTGTAATAATTTATAAAATCCCTGAGGAAAAAAAAGCCAAGAAACAGAGGGCACATTAAGGGGATTGCAACATATATAAGAACTGCCCATTAAACCTGAAATTTCATTAAGAGGTAAACAGAGGTAATACAAAGAGCCAAAAGTATTGGCCACACTATCATAAACTATGTTGTTGTTGTTTTTCGTTAAGTCCAATAGGAAGTCCAAAAAATTTAAAGGCAATGAATACACCATCTGATTTTTTTTTTTAATTAATTGGACCTCAAGGACATTGATTTAGGTAAATCATATTTTTTGGTTCATAACATAACCTTATCATGGTTTCCTACATGGCCCACTTTCATTTAGTTATTTATTACCTATTTATACTAACTTTATAAGTAACCATCAACTATTGTCTAAAAGAAGAGTTAAGGCCTTGATATAACCATAGAATCCGTCACCAATTCATCTCCCATGCTGTCAGTCCCAACTACTGAGGCACCCACCACCATGAATCAAGTGATTGACACTCCCTACTTTCCTTTTTACAGTTTTTCATCTCTCTGTCTTCCTAAATTAGTAGGTATATATTTTTATATTTGTTGTTTTTACCTTTACAGAACTTACTTCATGGTGTATAAAATATTTAAGAACTTGAATCTTAATTTAATTATAGATTGTAATTATTTGTTTCATAGTTTTATAACATTTGTTGCATGATTATGATATCCATTCCCTTTTGAGTTATTTGGTTCTTTACAGTTTTACTTTTGTGCATCGTTCTGCAACAAACATCCTTGTATTCATATTTCCTCTTAAATAAGTGCAAGGAATCCTCTTGAAAATATAGCTAAGAGTGGAACTGCTTAGTCATAACAAACATGATTGTTCACTTTTGAGAGGTAATTCCAATTTGTTTTCCAACATAGTTGCACCAACTTATACTCCTACAAGGAACACTTAAGAAATTCTATAGATCCATATCTTCTTTAACTTTTGTAATCTTTAGATGAACAAAAGTTCATAATTTTTAATGAAATACTTCATCAATGCTTTTAATCTTATTTCAAAACTGTCTTTATTCAAAGTTCTAAAGTATATACACCTACCTACATTTTCTACATTTAAAAATTTTATATGTGATATTTAGGTCCTTGAACATCTGAAGTTAGTCACTACAAATAAACAGTTTATTTGTAAAACTGAGTGTCTGAGAGCTAATTTTACCTTTTTTTCATATTGGTAATTTTTTCTAGTTTAATTTGTCAAACAATATTTCCTTCCTACATTGATTTTTCTAAGTCATCTCTCTCTTTACCAAATGGAATTACATGTGAGCCTGATTCTGGACTTACGTTCTATTGGTTACTTTTTCTATCCTCCTGCCTACCTTCAGAAATACCTAGGTAGTCTTGACCTTTAACCTTCATATACATTTTATCACCTTAACAAATTCCATGAAAAACCCAGCTGAGAATTTAACTCAATGTATAAATCAATTTGAGAAAAACTGACATCTTTATGATATTAAATCTTCCATTCAATAAACATGGTATATTTCTTCCTTTATTTAGGTTTCTTTTAATATCTCTTAATTAAAGTTTATATATTTTCCTGTAGAAGTCTTGATACCTTTTATTAAATTTATTCTTATATACTTGATATTCAAAGAATATGTTGATACATGTTTATATTATACATACAAATAATTCTATACCCATATTAATGTATTTTTTGTTGTTGTTCTACATATCTTTTAAGACGATGATAAATTTTACTCAAGTATTTGACCGCTTTTATTTCACACACCTTTTCATATATCATGAATTATTTCTACTTCTTTAAGAACTTCTTCCAAAATGTTTTCACGTCTTTGTCCAACAAAACTCCTGAGAGCTTCCATGCCTAAAATATTTTATTATGTCCTCATAGTCTAAATTCTAATTTCTTTACATTCAATAATTTGTGAGGTAGAGCGACCCCATTATAATCTCACGTAAAGTGCTGCCTTAAAAATCTAAGTAAATATGTACGTTAATTATAATGAGTTTAGGAGATAGGAGTGAGAGTCATCAGTGAGATTTGGGGTATAGGGACCCAGAGATCAGAAAATCACAATCAATCACTCCCCACCTCATAAAATATTCCTTAGGTCAAACCTTCACTCTTTGCCCTCTAGAAAGAAATGTAATTAGGAAGAGGTGCTATTTAAATTGCAATTCTCCAGGTTTAAGAATTTGGAAAGAGTTAGAGAAGAAATTCCCCATATCAATTATTTGCCAACAGCTTTTCTTAGCTCTTCACAAGCACAGCACTCTGACCTACCCTGATTTCATTCTTGGGTCAGCAGGTGTGGAGGCAGGCATTGTTTATTTTAAGGAAAAATGGCGGGAGTAGGGAGGTGGTAGAGAGAAGCAAAAACAGAATTTCAACATTTCTTCTCCCCTAGCCTAGCTGGACTGCAACCTGCTCTACCACTCCTCCCTACTAACTCTCCTCGGAAATCTTGCTTAAAATTTTAAAAATAATATTCTGTCTAGTTCTTCTAGAGTTGATATGGATTCAACATCTTGATTATAACTGGAATCAAGTGGTCTAATTTGATATTTTAAATGTTTACCCTTGCTCTTGTGTGAAGAATTTATTGTAGCTGCCAACTGAAAGAAGATGGCTTTTGGGCCAAGATGATAGCAGTGGAGATAGAGAGAAGTGGGTGTGATGCATTTTGGAAGTTATTTTATTAATTCAGGCAAAGTAACAATGAAAACCCCTAAACCAAACATTGTAATGTGTTAGCGAATGTTAGGTTGGAGTGTTTTTTCAATAGGATGATCAGAGAGGTAGCTCTGCAGAAATTACATTAGGGCTGAAACTTTATTTTTGAGAAGATATCACCTAAAAGAGGAACAGTAAATGCAAATAACTTATTAGTAGAAAGAGCTTGAAGGTATCGTTAAGGTGGCCATTATGTAATTATAGAAAGTATAAATGTATGATATATTTGGAAAATAGCACCAGCATGACTTACTGATGAATTTAATCTGAGGAAAAATGAAGAATCATGGACAACTCTAGATTTTAGTTTTAAGTAATAGTTATTTATTTGAATTTTTATATTCATTTAATTATTTATCTATTTCCTATTTATTTCCTCATGCTTATTTTCTTTCAGTTCTTTTGAGATATAAAGTGTTGTAGAATTTTAATGTGTACAGTATAATGACTTAACCTATATATATTATGAAATGATTATCATAAGTTTAGTTAACATCCATTACCTCATATAGATACAAAATGGGGGAAAAATGCTTTTTCCTTATGGTGAGAACTTTCGTGCATACCATGCAGCCATGCTAGCTATAGGCATCATGTTGTAAATTACATCCCAGTACTTATGTATCTTCTACCCGGAAGTATGTACCTTTTGACCACCATCGCGCATTTCCCCACCCACCACCCTCACTTTTGTTAACGTCAAGTCTGATGTCTTTTTCTATGAGTTTCACTTGGTTTGGGGGATTATTTTTGTGGTGATGGTCATGTCTTTTAGATTCTACATATAGGTGATATTACACAGTATTTGTTTTTCTCTGACTTATTTCACTCAGCATAATGCCCTCAGGGTACATTCATGTTGTCACAAATAGCAGGATTTCTAATTTTTTTTTTTGTAGCTAAATAGCATATGTGTACTTTATCCATTCATCTGTCAAGGGATACTTAGGTTGTTTTCATCTCTTGGCTATAGTAAACATGCTACAATTAACATGGGAGTGTAATTTTCTTTGACATAGTAGATTTCTTTTCCTTAGAATATATATACAACATTTGAATTGCTGGATCATATGGCAGTTCTGTTTTTAAATATTTGAGGAAACTTCATACTGCTTTCCATAATGGCTGTACCAATTTACAATTCCACCAACAGTGGGTTAGCGTTCCCTTTCTCCACATTCTGGCCAACACTTGCTATCTCTTGTCTTTTTGATGATAATCATTCCAACAGGCAAGAAGTGATAGTTCATTGTGGTTTTGATATGCATTTTCCTAATGATCAGTGATAGTGAGAACCTTTACATGCACCTGTTGGCCATTTGCATCTCTTCTTTGGAAAACTGTCCATTCAGGTCCTTTGCCCAATTTTTAATAGTATTTAATTTTTCTTGCTATTGCATTATATAAGCTCTTAAATATTATGGATACTAACCCCTTATGTGATATGTAATTTGCAAATATTTTTTTCTATTCTGTAGATTGCCTTTTCATTTTATTGATGGTTTCTACTGCTGTGTAGAAGCCACTTACTTAGTTTGATGTAGTCACACTTGTTTATTTTTTTATTTTATTGCTTGTGCTTTACATGTCATATCCCAAAAAATCATTGTGGAGACCCATGTCAAGCAGTTTTTTTCTTGTTTTTTTGTTTGTTTTTTTTTTCCTGAGAATTTCTGGTTTCTGTTCTTACATCTAAGTCTTTAACCCATTTTGAATTAATTTTGTGAGTGGTATAAGACAGTGGTGTAGTTTCAGTCTTTTATATGTGAACAATCAATTTTCCTAGACTCATTTATTGAAGAGACTATCTTCTGTACTGAGTATTTTCAGCTTTCCTGGATAATATTTCCTCATTTAATATTGATTTATTTATATACTCTTTTATTTTGAAAATAAAAACTCATCAAGAACAAAGTCCCTGTGATTTTCACTATTATACCCTCAACAGCCAATGTATTTAAAACACAGGAAGAGCTTAATCATATTTGTTAAATAAATGAATGAACAATGCAACTAACTGTTAGAAGTCTTCCCAAACAACACAAATCAGACTATCCCTGTCCTCAAAGCACACTCTTTTTAATTAACACCACATTCACTAAATTATATTGATATTATCTGTTGCTATAAATTTACATCTTACTAGACTGCAAATTTATCGATGATAGGGTCAAGTATTAGTCATTCTTATCTCCACAGCATCTGTTCATTCATTGATTTAATAAATATTTCTTGGACACCTATTATGTGCCAGACAACTTTCATGGCAAAGAGAGGTAACCATGAAGAAGCCTGATTATAATTGCCTTCATGCAACTTATATGTCCCAATGGAGAAAGACAGACAACTAAGTGCAAAATTATAAAAGCCACAGTAAGAACATGTGTCTTACCTCATTCATATGACTTAGAAAACACTGAGTATATATCTGTCAAACTGCTTAAACCCAAAGAAACTAGGAAAGTAAGGAATCATTGAATCTATGAGGATAGTGAATGAATCTAGCTCCAGTATTTATAGTGGTCATCAATTGACCGATCAAAGAAAAAGGAAGGTGAGATTGTCAAGGACTGGGAATAAGATTTTCTAAGAATTAAAGATAAAATAAAGGATAAATAAAAAACTCAGCCAAAATGCATCCTTTCAGAGAAGCCAGCAAAAGTCAAAATATAAAGAGGTTAGGAATATAACCTGGCTTTATAGCAAAGGCTCAGCCATTAAGTAGAAAAAGATGTCTACAGCCATGCCACCATGAACACACCCGATTCCGTCTGATCTAGGAAGCTAAACAGGGTCAAGCCTGGTTAGTACTTGGATGGGAGACCAAATAGGAAGACCGGGTGCTGTAGGCGTAAAATAAAAAAGGAGTAAGTCAAACAATAAAGTCTAGACAGAAAGCAAGTTTGGATGCCCTGAACCTGAGGAAGATAACTCTAGAAGACAGGGAAAATAAATACATAGAACATAAACGTGGGTAAAACAAAATATATAGGAGGCTAGGAACACTATTAGTAAGCAATATAAATCTGTCATTTTGAGAATTCTGGTGGGAACTCAAGTAAAGAATAAATGTGGTTTCAGTGAATATGATATCTTGAAAATATTGCCAAAGGACAAAGAGAAAGCAAGTAAAACATGGTTAATTGGCATAAAAGAATGCAGTAGGGTAAATTTCCAATTTGTCACTGATTTTTGTCATGGTATACTAATCAAAATCTTCTTGTTAACTCAGAAACCCTGCCACTGAAATCCAAAGACCACTGTTACCACTACGCTTTGGGAAAAGTTTCATCAATTAGTCCATTTATAAACATTTGTCAGTCCAGTATTTTCCAGAATATTTGTTCATTTATTGGAGACTATGTCTGTATTCTCTGTCCACTTAAAAAATGTATCACAGTTTTACATTAAATATAATTTACAACACAATCAAATAATTAAATTAAGAGAAAAACACAAAAGTAAGCAATAATATAAAATAAAAGAGAAAAGTATATTAGATCAGAAATCTTAGACTAAGAGAAGCTAATGAAAATTAGAGTTAGTTAGAATGGGAGGGATAAGTAGGATCTGTAATGTGCCCTAAGGAGAAAAATTACCAAATCAAAATTAACCTTGAAAATCTCTTAAAATATTCTTAGATGACCAGAAACTGGATTCTTGGAAGCTAAAATACAGTATTTATTTTTCTCTTCTTTAGCCTCTCACATTTTATTGTCCATCTTAGCTCAAAATCTTTTTCTAACACTCCATTTAAGCCACCTACTCACATTAATAATTATACAAACTGCAAAAACTCCTTTTCATACAGACCTTCTCTAGCCACCATCTCCAACACTTCCACTTACTCTGATAGTATCAGTCATGTTCTCACTTCCATCCTTACACAATTAGATTCTACAATTCATTTTATAATTACTGCTTAAGGAAATAAAATACTTATTCTATCTACATATGTCCAAAACCATTACATTCATATGTATATGAATATGTTGCTTTGGAATATAGAATTCAAGACATATATGTTAATGTTGCCACTATGACTATATCACATAAACTGACCATTCACCTCCCTATCTGAGCCTGCTTTTGATATCTAGGTACCTTTCATACTTAACTTTAACTGCTTCTTTGAACATCTAATCATTCTAATTATCTTTTTTTTTCCAGAACTATATCCTTAGATCTCTTAGACATTCTTTCTCTTTTTCTTTCTGTCAGACAAATGATTTTCAAAATTGATAAACTGAACAAATTTCACCATACTCAAAAATGAGGAGGGAAGGCTTGGGAATAATAAAAATAAGAAAAGCATTTAAAATTAAGGAAATAAGTAGGAAAGTGCACAGGAGCATAAGGTCTATGACACTTTGAGGAAATCATTGGCACAGTGATATAAATGGCCTCAGCAACCCTTATATGTAGAGATCTCCTCTGGTTCTAATGAGAGTTTAGCATTAATTTACACAGACTTTTTTATCCCATAAAATAGACTTATAACTATCTAATCATTATTATAAATGAACTTCAACTTTACTCAATACCAGGAGAGCAAATAAAATACTTGCTTACCAAACAATGCATCCTATGAAGTGACAAAAGTGTCTGCCTGACATATTCCCTTAATATGTCCTTAATGATTTAAGGAAAAGAGAATCAAGAAAATAGAAACAAGAAAGGAATGAGTTGCAGAATGAAGTAAGAATTGGTATTCTTTGACTAGAACTATGAATTCCTTAACTATCATTCATCTTCAGTGCTAGTTTTCTTCAGATCAAATAATTGGTAGAATCAAAGTCCTGTTGAATTAGTTTCCCCCTCCCCACTGGTTTTAATTTCAGCTAAAAATTGAACAACATGTCATTGCTTATTATATTCATTCACTGAGGTTTCAGTGAATCACCAAGGCAGATGTGGAAGTATGAAAATATAATCCAAGGCACAATGAATAGCTCTGCCACAGTAGGTGAGTTTAGAATCACAAACCAGAGATGGACTCGCTAATAATATTTTACATATGTCCTACTAGTGCTACTTAAGAAAGACTAGAACTCCTTCGGTAATTACTTAAGCATCATTCACCAAAAAGAAAACCAATTATTTCTTCCATAAAAGTAATTTTGGTAAAGATGAAACAGTAAACTATAAGCTGTTCATCTTCTTAATTAAATCATGATATATTCTTGCATTTTCTTTTTCAAGTTGTATACTTAGTCTCACTTGCCAGTGCCTTTGTCAATGAGACATTTCTACCAGCTCTCACCTTTATTTCAGAAATCCCTTCTTCTAATATATGTCATAGTAACTATTCTCTGATAGTATATATTCCCTAAACTATCTGATTTTCTAGCTGACTTTTTAGTATATGGCTATCTCTGACACCATAAGTTTTCAGTGATCATATGTTTAAACCATATGCTTTGAAATCCTTATGTTTTAGATATCAACTATTAAAATGTATAATAAAATAAGTTGGAACAAAAACCCCTGCTCCTTCCCTCAATACATCTAACATAGAGGATTTTGATGATATTTAAGGAAATACTCCTAAATTTAAAAATCAACAACTATAACAATAAAATTTCAAGTGTTGTCTAAAATTCTTTGAGAATAGGTACACTTAATATATTTTAAGAGTGTAGCTTTTCCCAATATTACCAAATTCTTAGTAAGTGAATATGTTATTTTGGAGTTATGGTGAACTTTTTATAGAAGGAATACAGAAGTGTACATACAGAATATACCAGAGCGATCTTAAACTGCAAATGGTTTATGTCATTATATAGCCAATATATTTTGTAAAATTTTAACACTGTCTCTTGGTCTGAAGAAGTTTATAGTTTCTCTTTGTTCTCTGTGAATATATCTCAACGTACCTAATTAGCATTTTCTTTGAATAAATTACAAACAATTGTCTATCAAGAGATTTTGCATTAAAATCTGGATTTTAAATATCTTTTGAAAATCATAAGATTTGACCACATTGGTTCTACATTCCTATATAGTAACAACTGCAGGCTCTGTTCTCTTTAGGAAGGCCAAGTACTATGCAGAACCCACCACATGCTTATACCTGACACTTTCACTTACTTGACTTGCTATCATCCCATCTGCATTCACATTGTGACTTTGTAATAAGGCTTTTAATCCACACAGGGATACACTCTGCTTTTCTTTCTCTCTGAATATTGTTAGGCTTTGGGGAAACTTTCTCTATCTTAGAAAGAATTTGCTTGGGCAAGTAGGCACAATTTCTAAATAGATCCAAGGAATAGTCCATCTCTCTGTCTCTGTCTCTGTCTGTCTCCCTATCTCCCTCTCCTCTGTCTGTCTTTCTGTCTGTCTGGCTGGCTGTCTCTCTAACTCTCTCTCTTTCTATGCATTTCAAAGAATTTGTCTTTAGTTGCCACTGAATTCAGAAATAGGTGCAGACTCAGGAAAAGAAGTCCAAGCACGATCTGGTTCAAAAAAACCTTCATTATAGGGAGTGTGGTTTTTTTTCTGGCCTTGATCTCTATATATGTGTCTCTCTTCTAGTATGGTATATACATGATGGTGGAACAAGATTCAAATTCCATGTCCAAGCCTAATAGCATTATTCCAATAAAATTTAAAGATTGTCAATCTAAGTGTATATATATATATATATATATATATATATATATATACACACACACACACACACACACACACACACACACACACACATATATATATGATAATAATAATATATGTGATGTATATGATCATTAAGGATTGCTCATTATTAAAATCCACTACTTTATCAAAATTATGAATCCCTATAGTTCAGAATACTGAAAAAAAGACTCTGTTCTACATCCTTTCTGAAGAGAACAGTCAGTTGGTATGCAAATACCATAATACTGAGTAGAATAGAACAGCATTTTCATCTGAGACAATAAGAAACCAAGATCTAAACTAAAACAAAAAATAAATAAATAAGAATAAGAAAGTCCTGGAGCATAATATCTGAGAAAGTAATGGTGAGGAACAGCTAATTTTGAGAGGGGAAGAAAAGTGGTATATTATGTGCTAGACAATTCATGGGAGTCATCTCATTTAATCACCACACTATACCTAAGAGGAACATGTAGTCACCATTATAGAGATGCATAGAAAGACCGAGTGACAGACCCATGGTCAGACAGTCAATAAATGGGAAAGTAGAATTCAAACGTATTACCTGACTCTTAACTGTGCTCTTTTCCCTTTAGACTATGATGGGATATTTAAATGGCTTTATTAAGAGAGGGTTTTCTTATGAAATGACTGACCTTAGGAATTGCTGCACATGAATTACGTACTTTGTTTACTCGATTTTTCTCTAATTTATGTGACAAGGGACATTATTTTTAGTTTTAAAATTTTAATGAATAAACTTGAAAAACATGCTTATATATTCTAAAGCCCTCAATTTACAGCTGAGGAAATTGGTCCATTTCTGAGAAAAGACAACTGGTATACTGTTAGCAGAACAGAAATAGGAATTTAAGTTCTTAGATTAGCTTTGAAAAGTATTTTTCATTAAATTGTTATCTTCAAATAATGAATACATTTTAAATCTTGGTTAGAAACTATACCAGAAAGATTTGACTAGATATAGTTAGAATGAAAGACTGTCCAGAAAAAAAAGGTTTTTACATGTATTCAAAACTGCTTTCTGTAACTTAATACATAAATATTAAAACAATTTATTATTTTGCTTGTTTTATAAAGTAACTCTGAACAGTCTCATCCCTTAAGGGAAACTTATTTGAAATCTAAGAGCTTTGGCCTACAGAGGGAAAAAGTTATAATTTTGTTGGTGGCAAAAGTTTATTAATTAAAACCTCTATTACTGACCTAAGTTGTAGGGATAATTCACTATTTTTACAACCAAACAATATATTTTTAAGACAGGAAATAAAATATTAAATAATAAAATAAATGAATATATTAGCAAAGGGGGGATGAGAAAAATTACTGAAAGATTCATGGCTGTTAACTTTGGGTACTAGGGAATAAAGAGAAAGATAAATCTAACTCATAAAGATACCTTAGTACTTATTACTACTTACAGAATTTACCCACATCATCCTTTAATTTGCATGTCCCAATTGCCTTCTAGTCCCACTCATAATTCCTATCCTTTAAATTTATCCTTATGCCTGTGTTAAGCAAAAATCGTGAATAGGAATGGGAAAATATGGCATGATACATGCCAGTGTTGAATTAAAGAAAGTTGGCTTTGTAATTTCACCTCAGATTTGAAAGGGGGTCAAAATTATACTATTCTAGAGAATATGAACATCATCATAATGTAAGCAAAAGGAAAACAAGAAGCCAGAAGTTAAATTTCACACCATTAACCTGTCTGATTTTTAAAAAGATACAGTACGATTAAAGAAGAAAATAAAGCTGCCATCCAAAATTAGAAAATAATCTCAACATATTTTCTCCTTTTTCACATTGTTAAAACATGAATTTTCTTTTTATCGATATAGCAACAAAAACAGACAAGAGAATGGCAATGCCATTAAAATAGGAAAAAACATTAAGACGTGTCATTTCAATGTCATATTGGAGCACTGTCTAAATCCCCAAGGGTCATAGAACATCGTAAAAAAAAAAAGGTAACTTTACTTGACTTGCTAGGTATTACTTATTAAAATCCAAAATTTATAAGATATTAACTCTCAGAAGATTTGTAAATTTCAAATAATTTTTATCAGATATAAATATAAATGATTTATGTCTGATATAAAGGTAATCCCAAATATTTTATATATTGCCCTGGAAAATATTGACAAGTCTGAGATCTAATGTTCTTATATTGGAAGTGTCTTCAACTTCAACTACTGTCCTTTTTTTGAACACTTATGTTAAAAGAATACATAACCCTCTCTTATTTAGACCAAAGAATTTTTATCTTTTATTATTAAGCAATCCAAACTCCAACTTATAAAGTAAACATGTATTGCTTCTTACAGATATTAGACTGTGCAAGGCAAAACGATTATGAAATGAGCTGAGCTTTCAGACTACAAGGAGAATTCTAATTGAGAAATCAAATAAATAAGATAAAAAAATCAACAACTATATCATAAGAAAGACTATTCAGCAAGCACAAAAAAGGTTATATAAGTGAGTCTTGAAATCGAGAAAGCATTTTCAAAAGTATATTGAAGAAGGAGTAATAATTAGCCAAGCAATGAGAATTCCAGGCCGTGGAAAGAAAGTGGAGAAAAATGTAGTACTACGACTACTTACTTGTTCGGTGAACGGAGGGTAGAATAGGATGTTATGAAAACATTTAGAGTAGTTCAGATCAGAAAGACCAAATTCTAAAACGCCTTATGTTATGGTAAAAATGTTGAACTGTGAAGTTTGTAGAATATCTTATGCAGCCACATGCTGTGAACAGATCTTTATTTCAGAATGTTTACTCTGAAAGCCCAGACATGAAGATAAAGTATTGGAAGCAAAAGTAGAGGTAGGGAGACAAATCAGGAGATGACCATAGTAGTTCAAGAGAAGTAAAGGAATCTGACCTAGAAGCTTGTGGTCATTTGCTTTAGAGATATTTAGGATTAAAAACAGCAGTTCTCACTGATGAATTGATAGAAAATTGTAGAGAATTAGGAGCTGACCCTTATACTTCTGTGGATAGATGCGCCTTATCGAATTAGAAAGAGCATGAGATGGAGAATCCTTGCTGTATTAATTTTCTATTGCTGTGTAACAAATCAGCACAATTTAGCACCTTAACATAACTCGAATACATTATCTCACAGTTTCCATGGGACAGGAGCCTGGCCTATTTTAGGTGGGTTCTCTCCTTGGGACCTCACAAGGCTGAAATTAAAGTACCTGCTAGCTGTAAAATCAACTTGAGGCTTGACTGGGAAAAATCCACTTACAATCTCCCTCAGGTTGTTGCCAGAATTCATTTTCTTCTGGCCATATGACTGAGATCTCAGTTTTCTTGCTAGCTGTCAGCTGAAAGATGCCTTCAGCAGCTTGAGCAGTTTACTCCTTCAAAGCCAGCAGGATGTCTGCTGCTGCTGTTGCTGCTGCTGCTGCTGCTGCTGCTGCTGCTGCTGCTGCTGCTGCTGCTGCTTTGAATCTCTGACTTCTTAACATACGATTATTTCGTATGAATAATAAGTTGAAGATCTATAAGTTGAAATGCAGTGCCCAGAATAAACTTTTGATTAACTTGACTGATTTGGGAACTTAATTATATCAGCAAAATCTCTTTTTTCATACATAGTAACATGATAATAATACTGATATTTCATAATATTCACATGTTCCTCTCACCCTGAAAGAGAGGGGGTAATTAATGAAGGGTGTGAACACCAAAAGGCAAAATCTTGGAGGGTATCTTAGAATTCTGCCCAACACATTGGGAAGGAAGATCATGAGGGGAAATTAAATCTTTGTCATAAGATGCAATTTCCCAAAGAGATAGAAAATAAGAAAAGAGGCATAGACAGGATAGAACATAGACAGGGATAGAAAAATTAATATTAGGCAGAGAAACATAATTTAATCAGTCTTAAGGAACCTACTGTTTTGAGTATTTATTGTCTAAAATTTACATCCATAGAAACCTCCTATTCAACTTTGTGAAAAAAACAATAATATATAAAACAAGGAAGATGTCTAACAAAGACAACATAAAGAAAATGAAGTGATTTCCCATTTGAAATTGCATTGCCCCTATTCTTTTCACTTTAAAAGAAGCTCTTTGCTAACACTCTTATTGTTTTTACATTCTCCTGGAGCTGCTCCAAGCTTCCCACATTTAGCTGAAGTTGTGAGACCCTCAACTGTCATAACAGTACAATAAGAGCCTGATGGCTGCTAAGTATAGAGAATTGTCTCACGGTTCCTACAGACAATTCTATTTATACAGCCTGAAATCCCAACCTCATTTTGAACAACATTAACAAACTGCATTTGTTAACCTGCCCCAACTGCTTTTCTAAATATTTCTTCACTATTATTTTTATAATAATGTTGTTGTTTCAATCAGCATTTTCATTACTGAAAACATTTTCTGAAGTGGTGGTTCTCTGAAGTTATATTTCATAGAGATCAATTCAATATGGGATCATTGGGTTAAAAGAGATCTTGAAGAGGTCATATAGATCATCCTCTTGTTTCCAAGCAACCCTAAAAAAGATAACCATCCTACTCTAGAAATCTCTTTCAAAAAGGAAATTCCACAGTTGTTCCTTCTGCAACGTATTTCTGTGTCTAATTACCCTTGCAGTTAGGGACTTCTTGTTCTAATCTCTGGGTATGTAGAACAGCTGGTAACCACACTCCTTATAATGGCTGTTCATAAATCTGCAAACTTTTCTTACGTTATCTTCATTATCTCTCTTCCAGGCCAAGTGCATTATACAGTTAGTAGTCGGTTTCAGATATCTTCAATATTCAAAGGTGAGATTTTTAACAAATTCATAAATGATGCCAAATTTCCCAACTTCTTGTACTTTTAAAAAGGAAGAAAAAGAAATATTCTTAAGAAATACAAATTAAAAAGAAATACAAAGTAAGATGGCACTACTACCTCACAATCCAATTGTTTGCCTAATTACCCGTCTTTCTATCAGTGCAAGTACATAAGATCATATTCATAAACCATGCAAGGAAAGCAATAAGTAGATTATTACTGTTCCCATCATCTCATCTTATCTGATAACTATATTAATTTTTTTAGAGTCCACCTTCTGCAAAGGATATGGGTTGCAGACAAATATGCTCAACGTGACATGGGTACTTAATAATCCTCTTCTGCTCCCTTTAGTTACCTGATTAAATAAGTAATTGATAAGTTGAAATGCAGTGCCTTCATTCTAGTATTATCTCAAACTGGTCTTGAAAATATATTTAAGAATCACTATACTTTCAAATCACTTCTCTGTACAATGTCAATTTCCATCATTTTTATGCTCTCAATTTCTGTCAATATTGCAATTTTTCCTACACAATAACCATTATAGCCTATTATACCAGCTCTCTATAGAAGCTGTTAAACTGAAAGCCACATTTGGGTCTGAAATACTTAAATACTATTTTTTGGCTTGGTAACAGCACTGTCTGATTTTTTTCTTTCTACCATATCTAAACATGACAGTGAACTACTAAAATTCTGTTTACATGGCTCTTAATCATCTAATCAGAGACTATTTTTTATCAATACTCAGTGAACAAAGCTCAATGAAAATAATAGTCTTTTGATGCAGGCACTTGATTAGGATCAGGATTTTAATTTTCACATCCTTTCTTGAAAATAGAAAGTGGTATATTTTGAAGAAGTCTATATATTTAGAGGTAGATTTTTAATTGTCTTTTTTCTCTTTTTGCATTATTTTGCACATCTCTGAATAGTAGTATGTATGAACAGTGAACTCCATTTGATTTTACTCTCCTCTGATTTTACTCTTGTCTATTAAAATCTTAGGCTCTTTTCTTGAGTTATTGCTCATTTTATTAATGTATTAAAGCTTTATTTACGTGCCATCTATGTTGCAAATATGTTTTTCAAAATTCTTTAATGGTCCATGATTTTATTAATGGCACCTTGTCCCATACATTTATTTTTTTATTACAGATTTTAATATTTTTATTACAGATTTTAATAATTTTTTTATTACAGATTTTATTCAAAATGTATTTCTGAAGTCTCTATAGTGTTACATTATTTTGTATTTTTTGTTTTTGTTGCTCTTGTTGCTTTGCTGATTCTTATGCCATTATTAATTTGACTATGGTGTATTTATAAAATTTTCCTGTATGAGACAAAGCAAGTCCTCTCTCATTTCTCCTTTTCACTCTTTATAATTTTCCGGTTGTTCCTTTTTAAAATTAAATTTATTGTGGTGACATTGGCTAATAAAATTATATAGCTTTCAAGTGTAAATTTAATAATATATCATATATATACTTTATGTGTGTTCATCACCCAGAGTCAAATTTCCTTCCATCGCCATATATTTGACCCCCTTATCTACTTCCTACCTTCCAACCTTGGTTGTTATTGAGCATTCTTTTATGTGAATTTTTAAAATCATTCTGTTTATTTCAAAGGTGATGAGTCTCCATCAGAGAATCTGCTATTTATTAATTGACAGATGACTAAATTCATATATTAATTTTTAAGAGAATTGATATTTAAATAATCCCATTCAAAACATAAAGCATTGTTTTACCATTTTTCAATAAAATTATTTAACTTTCTCCCTGTTTCTTTCTCATTTCATTTATTCTTAAATTTATGCAGTCTTTGCTATTATTGTGAATAAATTTTTTCCATGTCTTTTTTCTCGGTTTTTACTTAATTGAAAAACAGCTTTGATTTTTAGATATTCTTGTTGTGCCTAGCCAAACTGAAATTTATTAACTCAAATAATTTTAGACTAGACTCTCTTGGATTTTTCTAGGTATAAAATTTATCAATAAAAATAGATCACTTTACTTTGTCTCACTTTTTTTTTCCTTAAAATGAAGATAATGATAGCATCTAATTGATAAAGTCTCTATAAGAGAGAAATGAATTAAAATAGGGTAAAACATTTTTAAAAGTACCTAGTATACTAGTCCTTAAAAAATGTTAGCTATTAACGGTAATACTAGGCATTCTTGTCATTTCTTACTTTAGTTAAAATGGCATAAGTGTTTTTCCATGTACATGGATACTTCTAGTGCCATTTGCTTTTCTTCATTTTGCCCAGATGCAGAAATCTTGTACCCTTTTCTTTTAAGCTTGTTCTGAATGCCAGTGTCCTATAGAAAAAGGGAAGCAGTTTTTTAGAGTCCAGACATAGTTTCAAATAACAATTTAATATCCCTAAAATTTCATGCAACTTTCTCAAGCACCAACCCTTAAGTTTCTCTTTTATATATACAAAATGGGGCTAATTGGACCTCCTACTCCTGAATCTTGTGTGGATTAAATAAAATCATGACCACAAAGTGCTAAGTACTATTTCTAGTAGAAAGTAGATGGTCAGTGCATGTTAATATTTCCTTTCTCCCTCATTTGCACATTTCCACAATCTCAGGAAGGTTTTCTATACATGATCAACAGAAATACTGGACTGCCTTTTATTACCAGAACTTAATTATTACTATCAGCCTTTATCTGACTGATTAAAAACACAGAAGACCCTATGTTGTAATACCTTAACATGTCCCTATGTATAGTGCCTGCAATAGACAAATTAGATTTATATACTTCTAAGACTCTATGCTTAACACATGGCAAGCCACAGGAATATAAACAAGGCTTTTGACAGATTGTTTAGAAGAAAAATATCCATTCGAAAATATATTAAGTCTAGCATTGATGGTGGTACCAATATTTTAGTACCAACAATTTCAGCATTTAATAATTCAATTTTCCAAAATTTCATATTTGCTCATTTAGGATGAATATTTACATAATTTATTATTTTAAGAGTAAGTATATACATGCAAAATTGTTCATTCACACAAGCTCAAAGGCAACTCAAAACCAAAGTGCCAAAGTTAGCATTTTTTAAGTAAGCATCTCTATCCCATACACTGAGAGTAGGATTACAATCACTAAATCATCCTGTCTTTGGAACATGTGTGAACTGCAAACTAATGAGGTAAGCAATTCGGGGTAATTAGAATCAATAGTATCATCTTTTAAGAAAGCAATATCGATTGCATTATACAGAAGACAGTCTTTTGAAATAGAGTCTTATTCAGTAAGTCTTTGCCTTGAAAAAATATATCAGGGGGCAAGTTTACTTTGACATAAGCTATCCGCTTTCTATTCCTGCCAAGAAAATAGCATTTTACATTTCTAAAGTCAGAACTGAAGAGATCTCCAGACACTAACTATATGACTTTTGATACCACAATATGTGTGGTTAAAGTTTCTTTTAAACTGACACAAAAGCCTCTTTATGGGAAAAGAAAAATGTTATTGGCTAGTCATGAAGAACTTTATTTATTCTGGCTAAACTGTAAAACATGATGAAGATAATCAATTATTTCATATTTCAATACCTTAATAGAATTTGTCCTTCAATTATCTCAACGTTTTATGAAAATGTATTATTTCCATCTGAATGACCCACTATATTTTAAGTTCCTTGAGGACAGGAACTGAGTCTATATTGCTCACCATAGCTTTCCTTCTGCTAAACACATATTGATATGAAGTAGGCATGCAGCAAATATTAGTGAGTTATCAAGTGTACAATCTGATGTACATGGACAACCATAGGAACCAAGAACTATAGACCAACAGAAATGTTAATGTCTTGTTGCCCGTGACCACAGTTTGCTTGACTACATGAAATTTATGACTCACTCCTGTTGTTGAAGACCTACTGCATTATCACTCTCAGTCTACCAATCTACTTTTTCAAAATTGTCACCTTTGGGAAATCTTTTCTTATGTGTCATCCAGATGGCTCATGGTATAGTTTCAAGTCTATTTGTCTTGGTTCTGTCAGCAATGGTAATGGAAAATAGCTGGACACAAAACCTATATCTATTTGAAGACCATTAACATATAACCACCTTAGAAAGAGAAAGAAATTACTAAGATGTCCTCGATATGTTACATGTCTTTGAAGTAAACGAGAAAGTATGAGTGTATTTAAAAAAAAAACAAGTATGAGAACATTTTAAGAACATACATCTTCTTCCGTGGATGAAATATTTCAGATCTATTTTCCTATAGGCTTTATGTTGCAATTATTTGAAATGAGTCTTTGATAAATACAATTCAATTGATTGTAACTGAATGTAAGTTTTGAATTGGCTCTGAGTCATAGACCACGAGAAAATACAAAGAAATAGAAGAAAAGTATCAAAGCCTAGCAGTTACAGGCATGGGGATTTCAGGGTCAAAGAGATCAAGACTAAAATCCTAGCACTTTGCTACTTGAAAAGCATATCACTTTGGGGAAGACATGTGATTTCACCAAAGTTCATATTTTTCATTTATAAAATGAGGAAACTGACAGCATATACTTTATTGGTCTGTTGTAAAGATTAATTGGACAACTGTATTAAAAGTGCTTAGCACAATGCCAGAATATTGTAAATTTTAGCTACTTTTTATTAGCTATGCTTTATCTCCCCAAAAAGCTCATTTGGGACAGAATCCTGGTCTACTGCTCCTCAGATCATTGATGTTTCTATTATACTTCTCAGGTTGTTACACAGCTACTCATCTGTTCTATTCTATAAATCTACTATTAGCAATTCTTTTGTACTACACCTTATATATTAGCAGAGAAACATATGTGAATGCTATTTGTGCTACTATAAGTTAAAGTGAACAGTTCATCACCAAAGTAAGTAGCCTGTAGCAGAGCATTTGGCTGCCTGAGGCTTGGAGCTCTGATGTTATAGGTAAGTGGCGGTTACTGGATGCTGCACAAGCAAAACTGCCTAGCTAGGCTGTTTGGGTCCTCAGTTGGCTTCAGAGGGCAAGGGGTACAGGTGAAAATACCATGAGATCTCCTTGACCCTCAAATTTTATAAATGAGGCAGCAGTGATTATAAACAATCTCTCAATACTGAGGTAAGTGGGTAAGAAAGCATAGCAGGTATGAAAAGTGTAGGAGTTATAGCTCCTTTCGGTTTATTACAAGGCACCCTGCTAAGGTCTTTGCTGGAATTGGGCCTCTATATTTTATTTGAACTACTAAACCAAGACCCAAATTCCAAAATCTAATAGCTCCATTAATTTCTTTTTCTATTTAGGATAAAGGACATCATTTTCTTTGGTTACTCTACTAACAGAGGCTACTCAATATATTGTTCACCATCATCAGGAGCTGATCAGAGATATTCAACGATGGCAGAAGGCATAGTTTCTGTTACCATGTCCCTACCACAGACAAGACAAGGGATGCAACAGCACTTGACATGGTATTTGCAGCAGAAATCAGAGCTCCTTTGAGATTTCTCCTGTAAAATTGTGATTTTCTAATTAAGAGAGATACATTTGCCATTTTATGGGGAAGAAGGAATGCAACAGAAAACTCACACTCCACCACAATTTCAAGTTTACTTATGAAAACATGTCTTTCTTACCCCAAAATGAGAATAATATCTAACATTGCAATATTCAAAAGTGAAATGATACCTCAACTTAAAAACTTAGATTTCAACATCCCAAATTTTATTTCTGAGATCTTCCCACTAGGTAAGTTTCTATGTTTTCTCTCAAATGTCTATACTAATAATTGTTTTAGTAAGCTAAACTTTATTTTTTAAATATTTTTTCCCCTCTTTAATTCCCTTCCACCCCTGACCTCCGGATGTTGCCATATCCCCTTAAGAACTGGTTCTCTGAAGGCGGGGCGTCTCCCCCCACGCACTCTCGGCATGCACCTGGGGCCTAGTGCAACTGGGATATGGTCTGTGGCTCCACCTCGGGTGTGAACCCAGGACCTTCTGCATGTAAAGCAGACATGCTAACCACTACACTATGGAGCCAATCCCTACTAAAGTTTATGATTACAACAGGAGATTAAAATCCTAATGACAAAAGTATTCTGATTTTAATTAATGTGAATTGGTATATGCTTTTAAAATATATTCTTCATAAAGTTTTTAATGATTTATGGCATCTGATTTTTATTGTAACCTCCCTACCCCAGACAGCTCATAGAGTTTCAGCTCACATAACACTGAGATTATATAACACATCCATAGTAAACTCCACTTTCATGCAAGCCATGAAAGAAAGCCACTATAGGTCCTCACAGAAAGCGTCTTTCCCTGCCACCACTGGCAGTCCTGGTTTCAGACCTATTAATGGCAAGTTCTCACAATTACGGAGAACACAACAAAAATAAATCATTTTTGTACAAAAGTTTCATACACTTCTCATCACTAACAGATTTTTACCTTTTTAGATGCCAAAAGAGATAAATCTTTGAACTCTTTATTATTACAAAAGAAAAAAATAAACTACTGGAGAATGTTCAAAGTTAAAATATTTCTGAATTATTTGTCAAGGATCACAAATCTTTCTAAGAAGCGGATTTATATAACAGTCAATGGTGAGCATCCTAGGAACAATAAAGAAAAAACGTGATCGGTAGTAATCTCTACTTTGATGATGATGTCCAAGTCTGCATCTGGCTGAAGGCCTGTTACACTGGAGATCAAGGGTTCTACTTTCATTCTCAGGGGAAGTGAGATATTGTTCAAGAAATGCTTCTTGTTTACTGCTCTGTGCAAGGCACAGTTAATTTTACATAAGAAGGCTTCCTTCATATCTCCATAGCACTTTGAAGGAAGCCTTCTAAAAATGAACTGTAAATAATTAGATTGAGATGTTACAAATTGGAGGTCAATTTATTTAGAAAGTATTTCTTTGGGCTCAGTATATTCACATATGCAACCATCAGGTATATATTAAAGATAATATTTTATCAAGGTGAGTTGCTAAGAGGTCCTGTGAATGTTTTCATTTCATAGAGCCAGAAGTCTCCAAACAAATGCCTACTTTTAATGATAACTTCTTTTCTTGTCAGTAGTTACCTGAAATTTCTCAATATGTTATATTTCTTTGGAAGTAGATAGGAAATTATGGATATATAAGTAGGTCAAAACAATATAAAAATATCTTAAAAGTAGTCCTCTTTAGTAGATGAAATTATTCCAAATCATTTATTATTTTCTTATAGGCTTTGTAATGTGATTGTGTTAAGGGAGTCTTCAACAGATGCAATTCAATTGATAGTAACTGGATGCCAGCTTTAAATTGGTTCCAAGTCATGTACTGTAAGGAAATCCAAAGCAATGAAAAGAAAGCAGCAGAGTCGAGCAGTTATTGGCATAGGAGATTAGTCTTCTTAGTAGACAATGTCTGTTGCACTTTCATTAATAACCAAGATGCTGAACCTTCATTAAAGTGCAGTCGTTGAAATGTAATTCAACTATAGTTGAATTTTTAGAAAGTAATTGGCCCTTAGAAATATTCTTCAGAAAGACTGATCAGTTACATGTGATTGGGGAAGAGAAGCAGTCCATAATTGCTGACAGTTCTCAAAAAAGAGTTATGAGTATTTAAAATTTTTTTCTATGGTTCCTGGGATATTTTGAAGTTATCAGGTATACACTTTGGTTGATGCTACAAACTCCAAAAAACTTTGATCTTTCCCCTGATAGACAAGTTGGCAGATCTTACCACCAGGACAATGGCGAAACTACTTCTCCATGCACTGCACTTCCAGGAACAAGATCTATAATCTAAACTCTGCCTGAGCTAGGAGTGCCCTCCTTCTTGCCCATCTGGACAGAAGGTAATTTTTTAGCTTTACTTTAACTACTTATGCAAGTAGAGAGGGGGTCATTTTCTTCTAGACCAAACTCTAGAGTTCTAGATGATCACTCTGTTATTTTCATAAATTAAATGATCAATGAAATAGTAAACTGAATAGAAAATGAAAACATTCTTGATTTTATAATGCTATGTTTTATGTTTATCAAGTGAAAAATAACTACTGTAAGTGTGCCACTGTAAATGAGATGCGCTGACCTTACTAACTGAAACATCTGCAGTGTCTTAATAGATCAAGGAAACAATGAAATAAGTACATTATTTTAATGATTAGATTATAAGTATTCCACTCAGGGGAAAAAATGTATATATGCGTATGTATATGGAGCTATATGAGGCATAAGTATGCAATTATATATAATTTTTTATCTGGGAAGAAAACACACCATTTGTTCATTGGCCATCTTCTCCGAGCCTTAATTCCTTTCACCTTTATAGCTCACTAGAGGATTCTGCAAAAATGTTATTTATCTCTCTGACTTCAGATCAACTTATCACATTGCAAATCGATTTTAATAGGAGATTGAGTTTCAAAATCATTCACCATTTTTTGAACATCAACAAGTAGTAGCAACAATGTAGGCTAAAAACAATATGCAGATCATTCTGTCTTTAATGTTTTGAAAATTGCATGTAATATTAAGAACATATACCAAAGAAGCTGGAGGTTTAATGGGGATTTCTCACTGATTATATTTGTCATGACTATACTATAATTTTCACATTTTTGTTATTGTTGTATCTATATTACAAACTACACTGTAAGTCTATTCAAAGCAAGAATTACTTATGAATTTATGTTAAGGCCCCAGCACCTAGTACAGTATGTCATACATAAAAGGTTTTTGGAAATAACTCTCTGATAAATGTTTATAATATATTTGAGGATTCTGAAGTTAATTTTACATAAGAAAGATTTCAACCTCATTTATTTTAAAATAAATATCATGAAGACAGATATGAACACTATACATTATGTGTGCATTTAAATTGTGAGTCAATTCTAAAGTCTAATATTTCAGGCAAATAAGAAGCATTAACATCTCTGTTTCCATTAATTACACAGGTACCATTATTTTCATTAAGAGTACATGCACTGATTAAATCTGCTGGTAGCTAACAGCAAATTAAAATGTTTAGATTTCTACAAGTTTATTTGAATTTCATTTGTCACAAACCTAACCACATAGCCTACTCTTTTTTAATTATCTGGAACATATAACTTGAAAACAATTCTCTTCATAACAAATGTATAATCAGAATCACGCTCAAACTATTAATAATCCTTTTCTGAAACAACTAGAATTCAGTATTCATTTGAATTGTGGACTTGATTTGATTGATGTACAATTATTGAGAGTCTACAATGGGCAAATCACTGTTATCAGAATTGTAGGAGATTAAACAGTAAATTGAGAAAGACATGATTTCCAACCTCCGGGAGTTTACCATCTAAGAAATTAAACTTTTACACAACACACATATGCACGCACATGCGCACACACACACGCACACATGATGAATGCATGTTGTTATTCGGCAACCAGTAAAACTTAAGGTTTGATGAGTGTGTTAAAAATAAGGAAGGGGAGCTCATCAGCTTACATTTGACATCCAGTTGGTGACATTTTTACGTTTTATGAACTGTTTTAAATGTGCTACTTACTGTAATATTTAAATCCAAGTTATTCTTTTTCTCACTTTTGTGCTCTCTTGCTCTTGTGCTTAATGTTATTCCCTCTTTTTTCAAACTCAACTGTCATTCACACAATGGCAAGACTAAAACGACACTCCTTGAGTACGAATATTAACAGAGAGGCAGAGCCACCAGTTAAGATGCCTCAAGGGAAAGTGACTAAAGCTGGAGCAAAACAATAGAGATGCATCTGATACGAAAGTGTTTTGTCTAACTCTTCTCTTTCTGTTACTTTCTTTGTTTCCAAGTTTTCTTTTACTGAGCATGCTTTTTTTCTCATTATGCCAACCTAGAGAAATTTTTTGTGCAAATTAAGCAAAGGCTCTGCTGAAATATATTCAGCTTGCATTAAATTTTTTAGAATACTTCTTAATTTCAGAAAATGTGTAGATTTTAGCTTTCAGAAAAATTTGCTAGGTAAATTGACATACATTCAGTTTCACAACAATTATGTTCATGGAAAAATTGTTTGTAAATTAGATAATTTTCTTTTGGCTTCATTTTATGATTGGTCTCTTACAAACATAGTACTTTTTACCATTATTTAATATCTTCATCATACATTTCTCTGGCTCATTTTCCATTGTCTCTATCATAAGAAGTAATTGCAGAATTTGAGGCATTAGAGAAACTATAGAGATCATCCAATTCCAAAATTTATAGTCTCTTCACCAGCAAAAACCACTTAATAATTTCATCTAGAAAAGTAACTTCTGAAAGAATTCTACAAATCAAGTAATGAATTAATAATTTTCATATTTTTACTAAAGACATCTGAAATAAAGAACAAGTACAATTTACATAAACTGGCTAATACAATGCGACACCATAATAAATAAATTAAACGTGTTTGGATTAGCACATTAAAAGGGCCGATATATAATTTCTACTACATTTTTCAAAGTGTTGTCAGTACTTTGCATTACTGCATTAATTTTCCAAAGGGAACTCTTGGTCTATAGCAAATCTTGGCTGTAGAACTTCTGATCCAGCTAGCCAGCTCATCAGTTTATAAATTAGAAGTTAAATGTAATCTGGTAACTTAAATAAATGGCTCATTGTAGAGAATGCTCTTGCAAGACAACATATTATTATATTTTTTAATTAAACATAGCACATATTCAGAAAATTACACAAAACATAAAGATACAAGTCAGTGAACTGAGACAGCATGGACATCTTTGTAACTACCAACTACTGTCAAGAAAAAAAACTCACCTCTTCAACTCATCTCCCAACCCGGGAACAAAAGGCACATATAATCTTAACTTTAGTAGATGATGCAAAACTCTTCTCCAAAATCATTGCAACCATTTAAACTCCCACAAACAATATGACAATTATTTTTCCACCAAATCTTTTCTCATACATGGTATTAGAGGCCATTTTAATTTTAGTATTGAGCTCATTTTAATTTAATTCTTTTTCTTCATAACAAATAAAGTTTATGATTTTTCATTTGCTCAGTGGACATTTTTGTGAAGTTCTATTACTAGATATATGCCCCGTAGAAATATGTTTACCTATGCAAGAAGAGATATGTAGAAGAATGTTAATAGAAATATTATTAGCCAAATACTGGAAATTACCTAAATATCCATCAACATTAGAATGGATAAATAATAGAGAATTCAGATGACAGAATATTATAGAGAAATGAGATGAATGAACTTAATTTAGCAAAAGAAGATAGTCCCTTGCTCCTTTTGTATTGGGTTGATAAATTCCTTATCAATTTGTGACTGTTCTTTATGTATTCTGAATGTAAGCCCTTTGCCAGTTTACATATTATAAATATCTTTTCCCATTTTGTGGCTTTCCTTTGCACTCATTAATGACATCTTTTGAGGACATACACTCCTAATTTTAATGTAGTTCAATTAATCAATCTTTTCTTTGGGTCTATGGCATCTTGAGTCTAATTTAAAATTCTCTCTATCCACAATTCTCCTACGTTGTCTCAAAGTTTTATTGTTTTGCCCCATTCTGCCAACCTGCTTCTCTTAGCTACCTACAGCAAAGCTACTAACAGCACCCAGGTTCAAGGTCAAGGCACTAACACACTGCTACTCTAATGCTCACAAATATAAGAGGTACATTAGAAGCCTCTGACTTACTATTCAGATGATCTTGGAATTGTACTCTGCCAAGCCCAGAAACAGATGCATCTTTTATAAATTCTCCTCTCACATTGTCCTCTAATCCTTGGCACAGCACTGAACTAATGCCATTTCTACTTACACCTTTGCACATGCCATTTCCTCTACTTAGAATTCTTTGTTCTCTATTATCCAATTGGAAATATTAATAATTCCCAGTGTTAGCTACCTCTTTGTCCTCATTCCAATGGTCAGATTCCACCCTAAACAGATCTCTGCTCAGCTGCCCCTCAAATATAACAGCATACTCCAATTTACAGCCAGAGTAGTATTTTAAAACCGGTCACTCCTCTCAATGATTTTCTATTACCATTTTTAAAAAATCTAAAACACTGAATAATTTACAATGCTCTCATGATCTGGTCCATGGCTCCTTTTCTACCTTAAAGTTTTGCTGCTCTCCCCTTCATTGTCCTAATTCTAGCTATATTGGACTTCTTTGTGTTCTCTAAACATGTCAATGGCACTCTCACATCTTGTTTGTTAAATATGGAGTTTTTTCTACCTGGAATGCTCCCTTAATCCGACCTGACCCAATTTGTTTTATTAGAAATCATCTTGAAGTCAACCCCTTCTAGGGTCTTCCATGACAATGCCAGCCTCATCCTCTCAAGACTACGAGATCCCCTATTATACCTTCTCACAATATCCTGTGCTTATATTTTCATTGTACTGCTTACTTTTATCTTTAGTTATTAAAAATATCTGTGGTCCCTGATTCTCTCAGCCTCATTAAAGTGTGGTAGTAATATCATTATTAACAAGGTAATGTCATGAATATAATAAAATAATATATATTAAAAATGATCTGTAACATGTAAAAATTGTTCTACGAATGTTATAAGAATATTCTCTATTGTTACTTGCATCACCTTCTCAGGGATAAGGAATATCTTGCATTTTTATCATTCTCAGTGCTTAACATTGTAGATATTCAGTAAGAAATTGTTACTGAACTGACTGATTTTACAAATGGCAATGTTAAAAGAGTAAACTGTCTGGAAAATCTCAAAATGAAATAAATATCCTCCATTCTATTCCATACTATCAATTAAAAGGTAGGAAGTGACGGAGGGAAGCGAAGAGAAAGAAAGTAGGGGGGTAGGAAGGGAGGGAGGGAGTTAACATGGGTAGCCTTTTGCAGTCACTTGTAGAAATCACAAGAGCCAGACGAAAACAGAAAACAGGATTCTGAATAAGTATGCTATTTTCTAGTTCACAAGCACTAAAATATATGGCCTAGTCTTCATATTCCGGTGCCTCCATTTACACTCAAATCAATGTCTTCTAGCAAGCCAGCCATTAGAGAGACCTTAGTACTCACACGGTTTAGGAAATAGAGTCTCCAGGTCAGAGCTTACAGAAGTAGGAATGTGGCTTATTTTTCAGCCTGGAAGGTAGACTCCATGACCAAGTAACTATCTTCTCCTTCAGCTTTATCTAAATATAAATCATAATAAATGACATTTTTACTGTAACAGGGTATTGGCAAAGTCATTTCTTGATTATGATCTCAAAGCACCGTAATAACCAGAGAGGAGGTGAAGTGTTATTATTTTTATCTTACAAAGATGAGTCTCAAAAACATTATTTAAATAGCCAAGAACATATAGCTAATAAGAGATAAGATAATTTTGCCTGACTTCAAATTCTGTCTTTGCTGAAAAAAAATCATCGTAACTTTGGATTTCTACTACTTTATTCATCTACTGATTTGTCTGTAATGTTATTTAATTATTTTTATAAAAGCATGAAAATTAGTCCCCCTAAATTCAATAGATACTACCAAAAGCTTAGAAAATAAGTTCAAAAAATAATTATTTTCCAAACAGCCAGAAGAAAGCAAAGATTGGTGATAATACAGCTAATGCTTATTGAGTACTTGTTAATGTTCTAGTAACTGAGATGTGTTATCGCTTGGAATCCTCTTAATTCTATGATAGATATTATTACAAGCCCAACTTTGCAAGTGAGCCCCATTTGGTGCAGAGGTGTTTGAATCTGAACAAAGATTCAACAATTTTATCTAAGTAACAGAGTAAATAAGTGATGGAACCAGAATATAAACCTAGGCCAAGGTATTTATCCCTTCCCCTGGGAGGCTCTACCACAACACAAATAGAACTTTCATCTGTCTCCAGACACATAGACAGAACAGAGCTCATAGTCATATAAAGCATTACTTTTCAAGAGATTTAGTAAGTGGAGACACTTCCAAAGCCTGCAAGACTATGCCCCACAGAGTTTTGGCATGAGGTCAACTCCATGACTTCAATTTTATCAGATATATTATCAATGGTTCTTTTTTCTCCCAAGCTCACAATTTCTCCTAATGAGAAAGACAAGAGAAATAACTTCTGGGGCCCATACCAGAAAAAAAAATGTTGTGGAATAAGCGAGTTTAAATAACTATCTCTGGTTAACCTTAGCCTCTACAGTAGAGGCTAACAATACCTACATCCTAGGGTTATTAGTATTCAGTCTCAGCCCACAAAACGAAGTGGCCATGTAGACAAAAGCCATGTAGATAACTGACAGCAGACAACAGCACAGAGGAATGATACAAGCATTGGACACTGAGTAAAATGGAACCAATTACAGTTATCTCAATTTCCCATCATGAAAAATGGAGATAAGATCGGCTGGATTTACCTGAACCAACCGTCATAAAAATTGAGTTAATTAATGTACTACGTAAACATAAAGTTGAGCACAGTATTTGAAGGGTCAAAACTGTAGGCAAATGAAAATGGGACTCAGTTTCATATGAAATTATTATGGACCAATAAAATATCATAATATATTCATACTGTTAAGGTTAACTAAGCCCTGACAGCTGGACTCAGATATCAAAGGTAAATGTTTCACACAGCTGTGCCGAGAGGAAGGACCGAATGCACCCCTGCATCTCAATTAATTTCTCTCTCCTTCTCTCTCTACTGCTCATGCTCTCTCTTCCCTTCCATCTCCTTCTCCTCTTTCTCCTGCACATACATTAGCAGTCATGGCTGAATGAAGCCAGAGATGAGAATGAGTAAAGCTGCCAACAGAAGGCAGACATCAGCACTCCAGAAGTAAAAATTTAATGACTGGGGAAAGGGGAGAAACAAGAGTCTAGAAATCAGAACATTTCATTTCAAATGAATTCCACTCATTACAGTCTCAATCGATGTGTAAGGGCTCACCTTTCTCATAAAATCTGGGTTCTCTGATATCTACTTTTGTTCTGTTCTTCTGGTTTGAGAGCTCTCTAGATAAACAGACTGCACCAATGGCAATGCTTAAGCTTCCTGACCGCCAGCTGAGTCAGGGACAGGGATGGTGGCAGTAATGACAGTAGCAGCAAAAGAATATAATTCATACTGAAAAAAAGGGCGGAGGGAGGACTACACCTATATTTTAATCTCCCCAGTGTCTTCTGACTGCCAATTTATTTCCTTGCCTAAGAGAACATTAGCTAAACTGAGTTTGAAATTATTCTCACCATCCCAAGGATGCAAATGCTTCCAAATATTTTCACGCCAGCATCAGGAGCTCCCAAAGTTCCAAAGCTCACCCAAGATCATTCATACCCTCTTCTTAGAACTCTGACTAGTGGATCTTTAGAGGAAAAAAAAAAATCATTTTCAAGAGATTAACTCTCCTCCTGGTCAATAAAATCACATTACAAAAGGAAAAAAATGTTTTTCTTCACAATTGTCATTTCTCTCACATTTGTAAAACTGGTTCACTTTATGTCTTTCTCATTTCTTGCTTTCACTGCCTTTCTATTCTTAAAGAGAGCTAGGTCTTGGTTATTTGGGAAGACAATATCTCACTGAATACCACATGTGCATGCGGGCTGAGATGGCTCATCCTTTGTAGAATGCTGCAATGCCATTAGACACATCACATTCAACAATGAATTGTGATGCCTACTGCCTTTATAACTCTAGTTAAAACTAGAAAATCATGAATACTCACCACTGGGTAAGAATACCTAGAGGTATACAGAAATTCAAAGACAGAACACCAAAAGAAGTCCATGTATCACCAAAGAAAAACTCAGAAGAGAGTAGAAGCAGAAGTTGGATGCAAAAAAAATTATCAGTCTAGACCACTATTTTTTGTTTTAGCCATTGTAAATGGCATGTTGTGATTATCTCATCATGGTTATAATTTGCATTTTCTTAATTGCTGATGATGCTGAACACACTTCTGTGAGCTTAGCTGTCATTGTATATGCTCTTTGACAAAATGTCATTTCATGCTCTGCCCATTTTCTAAATGGATACTCTCATTTTTTTATCATTTAGTTTTGAAATACCTTAAATATTCTAGATATAAATACTTTTTTGAATATGTGTTTTGGAAAGATTTTGGTGTCAAGTCCAAGCATTCTTTGCCTAGCCCTAGATTCCTCAAATTTTCTTTTTAAGCATTATACTTTTATATTTTATATTTACGTATTTAATATATTCATATATTTAAATCCAAGGTCCCTTTTGAGTTAATTTTTGTAAGGTGTGTGAATTAGATTAAGTTGGTTTTTTTTTTGTATAGATGTCCAATTACGCTAAAACCATTTGTTGAAAAATTCCTCCATTGAATTGCTTTTTGCATCTTTGTCAACAATTCGTTGGGCATATTTGTGTGAGTTCTCTATTCTGTTTCATTGCTCTTTGAATGTGTTCTCTTCACCGAGACTATAGCATATTAATTATTTTAGCTGTATAATAAATATTGAAATTATGCAAACTGATTCTTCCCACTTTATTCTTTTCGAACTTCTTTTAATCCTAGTTCCTTTGCCTTTCCATACAAATTTTAAATTAATTTTGTATATATCTATAAAAAATCTTGCAGAGTTTAAGTAGGAATTATGTTAAACTTATATATCAATTTGGGGAGAATAGACAACTTGATATCTTTATAATGTTCAATCTCTCAATCCATGATCATGAAATGTTTCTTTATTTACATCTTATTTGATTTCTTTCATCAGCATTATGTACTGGATACACAAGTCCTGCAAATATTTTGTTAGATGTACAACTGTTTTTGTTTTTTTATTTAGCAACTTTAAATGTTATTGTATTTTTTAAATTGGTTTTCATACATTCAGTTATGTAAGAACACAATTGATTTTTGTATGTTTACCTTGTATTCTACAATCTTGATGAAACCATTTACTAGTTTTAGGAGGTGTTTTTCTTTGCTTTGTTTGTTTTGTTTTTTGGTGGGGAGAGTAGATTATTTGGGATTATGACATCTAATAATAGAGAAAATTTTATTTCTTTTCTATTAACATGCTTTTTTTTCTCTCTTTATTCTCTTTTTTCTCCGTTTATTATTACACTGGCTATAATATTCAGCACGATAATGTTCAGCCTTCTTGTCTTACCCCCAATCTTAGGGGAAGCACATTGTTTTCCACCACTAAACATATTTAGCTATATTTTTTTGAAGATGTTCTTTATCAAATTGAAAACCTACCACTTTATTCCTATTTTTCTAAGACTTTTTATCATGAGTGGTGAATTTTGTTAAATGCTTTCTCTACATCAATTGATATAATCATCTTTTTCACCCTGTTAACATAATAAATTGCATCAACTGACTTTCGAATATTAAACCAGCATTGCAGCGATATAAGAAACTCCAATTAGTCATTTTGTATAATCCTTTTTGCATTTTGCTAAATTCCACTTGCTAATATCTTGTTAGAGTTTTGTACCTATATTTATAAGTGATACCGGTTTGTAGTTATCTTATTTTGTACTGTGTTTGTCTAATTTTTATATCAGAATAATAGTAGTTATAGAAAATCAATTGGGAAGTGTTTCTTCCATTTTCTGTTTTGTTTTTTGTTTGGGGGTTTATTTTTTCTTTTGAAGAAAATGTTTAAAATTGCTATTCATTCTTCCTTAAATGCTTGATAGACTTCTCCAGGAAAACCATCTAGGCCTGTAAATTTATTTTTGGAGAATATTATAATTATAAATTCAATGTCCTTAATAGTTATGATTCATATTATCTTTAGGTTGAGTCATTCTGGTAGTTTGTTTTTGTTTTTGGAATTGAACCATCTTCTATAAATTCTCAAATTTATTTGTATAGTATTTTTATAGTATCCCTTTGTTGTTTTTTGATGTCTGCAGTATCTAAAGTGATATTCTAATTTCATTCCTGATATTCATCATTTGTGTCTTTTTTATTTTGCAAGCATGGTAGAGATTTGTCAATTTTATTGGTATTTTCAAAGGAACGGCTTAGTTTTATAAATTTTTCTGTATTTTTTTGTTTCTAATTTAATGGTTTCTATTCTTATTGTTATTACTTCCTCCCTTCTTCTTTCTATGGATATTTTGTTCTTTTTTTACGTTACTGTGATGGAAGCATGGATTATTGGTTTTAGGTCTTCTTATTTTCTAATATGTACATTTAGTGCTATAAATTTCTTTCTTAACGTTGCTTTAGCTGTTTCCCACAAATTTTGATAGTTGTATTTTGATTTTTATTCTCTTTAGTACATTCTTTTTTCTTTCCATCCAGACTTCTTATCTGACTCATGGTTTATTTGGAAATGTGCTATTTAGTTTTCAAATGTTTTAGATTTACCTATCTCTCTCTGTTACTGATTTCTATTTAGATTCTATTTTAGTCAAAGAATATTTGTACAAGTTTTTAATTATACTTAGTTTTTATTTATTATTGAAGTATAATATACATAGAGGAAAGTGCACATATCCTATTTGTGCAGCTCAATGAATTTTCATAAACTGAAACATTTGCGTTATAAGAACCTACATTAAAAAAATAACCTTTCCTGACCTATTTATTGTCCAACTCTTTTCCATTTACTATTCTCGAAGCGCAATCACTTTCCTAACTTTAAATACTATGTGTATTTTGTAGATACTCTTTATCAGCCTGAGGAAGTACCATTTTATTACCAGTTTTTACTTTCCTTTTTAATTATGCTAAAATATAAATAACATAAAATGTATCATTTTAACATAGTTCTGCTTCATTACTTTTTGCGTACATAGGATTGCTATGTTTTTTTGGTAGTTGATCTGCTTATCATTATATAATGTCTCACTCTGTCTCTGATTTTTCTTCACTCTGAAGTCTACCTTATCTGATTTTAATATAGCTGTTCCTGCTTTCCTTTGACTAAAATGTATATATCTTTATACATTGTTTTATTTTCAACCTATCTAATCTTTATATTTGAAGTGAGTTTCTTATATAGCTTTTTAATCCACTTCTCTAATTTCTGTCTTATAATTGATTTAGAAGATTTACATTTCATGTAATAATTGCTATATTTGGGCTTAACTATATTTGGGCATTTTACATTTTGGTTTCTGTTTGTTCTTTTTTGTTTGTTTGTTTCTCTGTTTTCTTTTGCCTGCCTTTCTCTGGAATATTTTAATATTTTTTACAATTTGACTTTGATTTATTAATAGTGTTTTGAATGCATCTCATTGCATAGTGTTTTTAGTGGCTGCTCCAGGTATTACATTGTATACACATACCTGGTCTACTGGTGTCATCATTTTACCAGTTAAAATGAAATACAGACAACTTTACATTCCTTTATATTCCCTTTCTCTCCTTCATTTATATAACTTTATTATCTATTTCCTCTACATTCATTTAGAACAACATCACACTGTGTAATAATTTTTGCTTCAACTGTCAATCAGAATTTAGAAAACTCAAGAGAAGGAAAGCCTATTGTATTTACCCATATTTTCATATATCATATTCTTTTTTTCCCTTATATTCCTAAGTTCATACTTCTTTCATTTCTTTTCTGTTTATAGAACTTCCTTTAACCATTCTTTTATAGTAGGACTGCCAGCAAAATGTTCTCTGAGTTTTTCTTCATCTGAAAATGTCTTGATTTCCCTTTCCTTCCTAAAGGTTATTTCCACTGTGTACAAGAACTGGGTTGGTGGTTCTTTCTTTTTAGCACTTGAAAAATATTGTGCCACTTCCTTTGGTTTCCAGTTTCTGATGAGAAATCCACTGTCACTCAAATAGTTTCCCCTATAAATAAAATGTTATTTTTCTCTGGCTGGTCTCAAGATTTTTTTTCTCTATTTTCAGTTTTTACAAGTTTAAATATGATGTGTCTTGGCATGGATATCTTTAGGTTTATGTGTTTGGAGTTCACTCAAGTTTCTTTAAATTTAATTATTTTTAAGATATACAACATGCTGTTTTAATATGTATATGCATTGTGAAATGATTACCAAAATCAAGCTAACACATCCATCACTTCAAAGTTACCACTTTTTTGTATAATGTCAACATTTAAGTTCTGCTCTCTTAGCAACTTTCAAATATGCAACGCAGTATTACTAACTACAATCACCACGCTGTACAGTAGATTCTCAAAACTTATTTATCTTTTAACAGAAAGTTTATACCCTTTGCCCAACATCTCCCCATTTCTACCACCACCGCCACCACCCCCAGTCCCTGGCAAGCACCACTCTACTTTCTGGTTCTATAAGTTTGACATTTTTTAGATTCCACATGCAAATGAAAGCATAAGGTGTTTATCTTTCTCTGTCTGGCTTATTTCACTCAGGTTCTTGAACCTGTAGATTTATATGTCTTGGCAACTTTGGGAGGTTTTACCCATTTTCTTTTTCAACCCTATCCTTTTTCTTCTCTCCTTCTGGGATTCTGCTTACATGGATATTAGGTTTTTGTTATAATCCCACGGGTCCCGGAGGCTTTGTTCATTTTTCTTCATCTATTTTCTTACTGTTATTCAAATCGTGCCATCTTCCAGTTCATTGATTATTTCCTCTGCGTCTTCTATTATGCTGTGAACCCATCCACTGAGCTTTCTATGTTGGTGATTCTATTTTCTTGTTCTAAAATTTTCACTTGCTCTCCTTTATATCTTTTAGTTCTTTGCTGAGATTTTTCTAATTCTTTTCTGAGGCTTTCCAGATTTAAGTTTGTTCATAATTGCTTGTTGAAGCATTTTTATTATGGATGCCTAATGTTATTTGCCAGATAATTCTAATTTTTTTGTCATCTCACTGCTGGCATCTATTGTCTTTTTTCATTCAGTTATTGATCTCCCTGTTCTTGATATAGCAAGTAATTTTCAACTAAAACTTAAACATTTTTGTATTGTGTTATGAGACTAGATCTTATGTAAACCTTTCATTTTAACTGGCTTTCTCTGATACTGCTCAGTAAGGAGAAGGATGAGTGCATTCTTGTTACTGCCAGATAGAAAATCAGGACTCCCAATCTGCCTCCACTGACATGGGGTCGGGGAAGAGAGGTGGTTCTTGTTGCTTCTGGGCTGAGTGGGAGTTCCGGTTCCTCTTGTGGTCTTCACTAACATTGCACTGAGGGTGGCCTCATTATCTCTGGGAGATGTTAAAAATTCTGACTCCCACTAGCCTCTTCTGACACCACCCCAGGAGGCAAGAGGAGAAATGTTTCATTACTTCAAAGTAGGGGTAGAAATTTAGGCTCTCCATGTGAAATCCACTGACACAGTGGGGGGAAAAGAGCTTATTACGGAACTGAACACCTGAACGAAAGCCCTGTCTGTTTGGTCTTCTCTGACAACATCTGGTTAGGTTGATTAGCACCCTGTTACAACTTCACAAGGGTAAATGTCTAGGTTCCCCACTGCCTTTGCTGACATATGCAGGAGTAGGGCCACAGTTTTTCATTGTGTTTGGCTAGAGTAGAGCAGTTGTTATCTAAACGTTTTTTGCCTTGCCAAGTTGTCCTTTTCCTAATCTTTTGACTAAAAGGAGTAGGCTTTGGTTGGGGCTTTTTTAATTTGCACCTGTTGGTGTTTCCAGGCTGTTGACTTCCTCAGCTCCAAGTCTGGGATATATGAAGCAAAAAGAAAACCCAGGGGCACCATGTGTCACTCCAAGTCCCAAGATCCCTAGTCGGTCTGCTTTCTTTGCTCTGTCCTCCAGACTCTTATGTTTATTTTACGCATAAAATTTTTAGCTGTGCTAAACAGTAGGAATAGGGAAAAGTACATCTACTCCTATTTCCCAGAAGCCGAATTCTTTTATTTTATTTAGAATTTCATTTTATAAATAGATACAATTTATTAGTATTTGAATTTCCTTACTCATAATTATTTCCATTTCTATGTTAATAGTATTGCTAAATAATATAGTTTAATAAAGTTAATAGAGTTAACAATATTGTTTTGTCATTGTATTTTCCTGTTTTTCTCCATATGGTTACCATCTCTTTCCAGCAAACATAACAGTTTTTAATTAATGAGAGTATTGTAATGGGAGTTATTAATTTAACAATAATAAAAAGAGAATTATTTTTAGGAAAAATATTAGATGTAGAAGTACTATATGAAAATTTAGCAAAAATCATGAAGCTATGTAACTCGAATCACAGATTTAAAAAACAGTGAACTCCTTGAAGATCCTTCCTGCTGCCTGTACATAGCAGAGTTTTAATTGTCTGGGTGTCAGTAGATATATAGTACAGCTTGAACTGTGCTCCTCTGTTTTAGGCCTCAGTCTATTAAGTCTTAGTTCTGCCACTACAGGCTCAACATGCAGAGACCTAATATGCCAGAATCTCATAGGTTGCAGGATATCCCAGAATCTTTGGAGAAATGCTTTTCATTTCATTGTCAAACATGCCAGTACATGCTGTGTCCCCTGATAATATTTTGTGCACAGTTTCTGATTTTCACTCTCTGGGGGTGTCTGCAGTTCTGAAACAATTAAGTTCAACCTGGCACATAAACTGAAACATGTTTTGCAAACCTGAGGTACATGTGGTGATCGCAATAAAACTACACATTGATTTTTGACCTAAGGCCCTCCAAGGAGTGTCCCTAATCTCCCAAGGGTGAAATTTTGTGAGGGAATCTTTGATTAAACTGTAAGATTAAAGAAAATTTAAGTGGCTGGACAGCTCCCTATTCTCTGTGTGTTTGAGACGTCTTGAGAACATGTGTTATTCTTTTCAAAGTTGGTTGTAAATCAAACTCTCTAAATTGCTTCCAGATCAGCCTTTTCAGGCAAAGCATCAAAATGATGGTTCTATCAGCCAAAACACTAATTTTTGCTCCAATCACACACACTTTTATAAATTCTCTTTACCTAATATAGAAGAAGGAGATGCCAATCCAACCAGTCATTTTTTCTCTAAGTCAGCAGATGTGCTTTCTGGATTAGAAGCTGCTGTCAGCAATATGGTCACGCAATTCAGCTCAGATTTTTTAAGAGATCAGTTGTATGTCTCTGTGAAAAGATTTTGGCTTAAATTCCAAAATATTTTTCTTCGGAACACTGAATGTAGTAACAAATGTAAGTAGAATATTCAAATTGAACAGAAGTAGCCTTTATGACAGAGAAATATTTTATAGTTTTTCAGATTTTGAAAAATAAAATGTTTGATTATCCTCTTTCAAATATATGCAATACTCACATTCTTGAGTTTTCTGCTTCAGTTTCTTCTAGTCAACATTTCAATTTTAACAAGACTTTAATGACTGACTACTTAAAATATTGAGTACATAGATCAAAACATAGATCTTTAACTGCTTTCTACATGTGAACTTATGTGTGAAGCCTCTAATTGTTTGTTTTTTTTTTTTATTCTAGAAAAGTCTATAGCTTACTTAGATTTCTAAACATGTGTATTGATTCAAACTTTACAATTATTTTCTCCTATCGGTAGGCCCAGTGCTTTAAAATAAAGATAAACATAAAATGTAGATTAACATTTATGAAATATATGTATATATACACATTTATATTAAAAGAGAGAATATAACTTAAAATTTACTGCTAAGATTGTAAATGCACTAATATTATGAGGCCAAACGATTATTTGCTCAATTTTGAAGCACTGATTATTTCTGCCATTCAAGAATAATTTAAGACTTTACAAAGGAAATGTGCAGCTTCTAAAATATCAATAAGTAACTTACAACTTGCTGAGATCAGGTCTCACTCAAGGCCCTTTAAAAGAGTCTTCTACTGACAGGTAGCACCACTGATCCTACAAAAATGTGCCTAGTAGACATGAAAAGTTCTCCATAGCTCCCCCAAGGAGAAGTATAACATGGCAAATGACAATAAATATTGTAAAATAGCATATAAGGTTTTAATCTTGGGTGAGATGGTATAGCACACTTTTCTCTGTTTTTCCCAGTGAATGTAGCTATAAAACCTAGATGTAATGCATGGAGCAGAGCTTTGAGGTCTCTGAAAAGTAAGTAATACCAGTCAGCTTGGGGATGAAGATCAGAATTCAAAGAACCATTAAACTATTTTTTACTATGATATTCTTCCCAAATCCTAGACCTGCATGCAGTGCCACCTGACACCTGAAAGTGGGCACTCTAGGAGACCCCTTTAGTTCTGACTTAAAGAGCAAGAAAGGGAACACCTAATGTTCAGAGAGACTGAAGAAACCCCCTTTTTGTATTTTTCCCTTTATTCTCCTTTCTTTTGTACTCCAGCCCCCAAACAATACTTCAGAGGGGACAATCAGCATTGTAACAGGAACCCATCAGGGCCAAAACTCTGAAGGAAGTAAACCTTCACCCCATCAGTGACATTGTGGTTCCAAGAAGGTGAGGTGACCTTTTGTTGCCTTTTTTCTCACTCTGTCCTATCTCTGCTTTATCCTAGATGTGGGTGTATTTGTGAAAGGGCACAGGAGAGAGAAGTAACTAAAACCCCAGCTTTCTGGCCATGTAACCCAAAGGGGAGCCCTGAGGAACCAGAAATATCCAGAGAAAATGCAAAAAAGAAGGGCTTGGAAAAGCAATCCCATAGAATAATTTAGGAACTTCTGAGCTCATTCTTGAGCCGCATGTGTGTGGATCTGATAGCAATAAAAATACCAAACAATTTGGAAACTGAACTCACAGACAGGCCACCCTCCAGGTGGGAGACAGATCCAAAGAGCACTACAAAGGCTTTGAAAACTGAACCAACATTAGATCTACACCTAATAGAAGACAGGTTAGAACATGCAATCTGGACCTAACTAAATAGACTGCTAAAACAAAAATAAATTCTCCATAGGATTTAAATAGCACTTATACACTCATAATGTACACTTAAAATGTAATATTCAAAATGTGCAGGATACAATTCAAAGTTACTCAACATACAAAGAACCTCAACTCTCATGGGAAAAGCCAGTCAACAGACATCAATCCCAAGGTGCCCAAGATCTTAAAACTACCTGAGGACTTTAGAGTAACTACTATAAAATTACTCCAACAAACAATCATAAACATTATTGAAATAAATAGAAAAATAAGTCACAGCAAAATAAGGAGAAGGAGAGCAAATAAAGAAGAACCAAACAGAAATTTTAGAACTAAAAATAAAATAAATTTTTAAAACATTAAATGGAGAAAACAGAGAAAGGATTCTGTGAACTTAAAGTCTGATTAATAGAAAGTATCTAATCTGGAAAACACATAGAAAAAAAATTGAACACAGCATCAGAGACCCATGGGATGATAATCAAATATCTAATATTTTTGGAAATACAGTCTTAAATGGAACAAGAAAGAGTATGATTTTGAAAAACTATTTGAAGAAACAATGTCTGAAAATATGGCAAAAAACATAAACCTATGGATTTCAGAAGCTCAGTAAACATTAAACAGGATAACACCTTCCTCGCTCCCCTCCGCACATAAAGAAAAAAGAAATCCATGCCCAAACATATCAAACTGCTAGAAACAAAAGGCAATAAAAATAATTTGAAAGCAATCTAGAAAAATGCTTTTTTTTTCTGCAGGAAAACCAACTTGGATCATCACAGACTTCTCATCAAAAACTATGGAAGCCAAAAGGAAGTGACACAACAATTTTTAAATGCTGAAAGAAAAGCTGTCAACTCAGTATTCTATGTTCAGTAAAAACATCTTTCAGAAATGAAGGTAAAATAAAGAATTCTTAGACATGACACTAAAAGCACAATCCACAAAGGAAAAAAAAAAAAACTGATAAATTGCACTTCCTTAAAATTAAATATAAAATAAAACCATGATGAGATACCAACTACCCTATTAATATAGCTAAAATTAAAAAACAAAAACAAACTAAATACAGAGCAGCAAGCACTGGCAAGGGATTGAAGCAACTGGAACACTCATACATTGCTATAGAATTCAAAATGGTACAGCCACTCTGGAAAACCATTTGTCAGTGTCTTAAAACATTTAACATATACTTATCATAGGTCTCGTCAATCTTTAATCTATTACCTTGGAGAAATAAACACTTATGTTCACCCAAAACCTGTACTGAAAACAATCCAAGCGTCTTTCAAGGTGAGTAGATAAGGAAATTGATACATCCATACAAAAGACTCCTACTTGGCAATAAAAAAAAATAATAAAATGATAAAAAATAAATTTAAAAAAGGGAACAAACTGTCGATATGTACAAGACCTTGAATGAATCTCAAATTCATTACACTGAATGAAGGAAACAGCCTCAAAAGTTTGCATACTTGGTAATTCAGTTTAGATGACAGAAAATCATAGTGATGCACAATAGATCAGTGGTTACTAGTGGTTAGGATGTAAGAAGAACAAGATTATGATATGAGGCGGTTTACTGAGGGTGATGGAATTGTTCTATATAGTCACTATGCTGTTGGTTACATTAATCTACACATGTTAAAATTTGCTGAATTGTACACCAAAAAAAGTCTGTCTTACTATATGACAATTTTAAAATAATAATATGCGCATGATAATTTGACAAAGAAGAAAATGAATAAATGTAAAGTGTGTTCATATAATGTAAAAGATACTCTCACCCAGTCCCATGCATCTGGTACTTCCAGGGTAGTTTGTTTTATCTGAAATTTAATCAAGATTAATTTTCGTCCTATGCAGGTTATGGTTATGCCATGTCTGCTTGACAATCTACTAAGTGTTCAGACTCAGTGAACACAATGGTTCCACTGAAGCTTTTCATGAATCTCTGGTAAATTTGCCCAACCACTTTTTAAGGGCAACTCTTTCTCCTATATGTTCTTTTATAATAGCATCCATAGCAAATTTTCCCTATTAAACTATAAATCTCATGAAGGAATGGTCAATTCACTTTTCAGTCTCATTTCCTAACAGAGTTTGACATACACTAGACACAGAATAAATGTTTCTTGAATGAATGAAGCTACACATTATTTAAGTTGTGACCTACTAGAGAGTATTTCACTCCTTCTTTGATAAGGTTGCAATCAATAAATATCTTCAGAGGGAAAAAAAATTCACCTTGATGAAATAAACCACTGGTCCCAGTTTATTGCTTGTTATTGCAAATCAGCTCCTCTGTATTTGTTATACATGTGTGAAATTCATTTATGTCCTGTGCTCCAATACTGCACTAATGAAAACATCCTTTCTTTAAATCTCTTAAATACCAATTAGCATGCAAGAGAAAAATTGAACATATTAGTACCTTATTAGAACCACTATATTTAATTGTTTTGCCATAGAGACCATAGAAACACTTCCTTCGTGGGCATGTAGAATATGTTATGTTTGCTACAATGAAACCATTGTGCCTGAAGTTTGAAATATTGTTACTTTGTAATATATAAGAGGAAAGTGCGGTCTGGCTATGAGCAGATATTAGGGCAGTCACAATGATTCAAAGAACGTACACTGATATGAAGCCTATCCTATACCAATTGGCAGTACTTGTCTTTTTTTTTTTTCCCAATGAAAATAGAAAGATACAACGTAAATGGTGTTAAGCTTTGGAATCAATAGTCCATGATTTAATAATAGAAGTTAATTACAAGTCCATCAACTATATGGAAGTGGATGGATTTGTACAAGTATTCTAAATGTGACAGATCCCTCTGACCTTAAACATCATCAAGTCTATAAAGCTGGAAATGTATGTTCATTGTATGATTTCATGGGCCTACTGTGGATAAGTAACTATAAGCACTTTATCTCTCACAAAATCAGGGAAAACACTATATACCAAATAATAAAAACATAACTTCCCATCTATGAAAGAGGAAATAATGATGGATGAGGAGAGAAAGAAGCAATTGAAAGAGGGATTGTAGCAGAACTAAAAAGCAAGAGTTCCTGATACTTTTAAGAAGACTTTATTAAAAGAAGTAAGTCTCTGGGAAAGTAAACTGAATAGCAGCAAGTAAATTAACAACGATAGTTATAGTGCATTACAACGGAGCAGAGAGTAGGCTGTGCCTGGAATTAAGGTAATATGCAGAGCAGGAATACTTGAGCTGTGACCAGGCAAGAGTAGCTAGAGAGCATGATTACTCTGCCCTGAATCGTGAACTTATTAACAGCTATCTTCTGCTTTTTGAGAAAATGGCAGAGTTGGATGATTTCTAAAATGTTAACCAGGCCACTTTTAATAATGTCCTTATACAGATATTTCAGAGACCCAAATGTGATTTCTAGTCCTTTGTCCACTCTTAAAAGTGCAAAGAAGACAAATGGGTTATTAAGCAAAACTCTGTTACTGCAAAGATTAGCATGACTTTGACCCTCTGACTGTCAAGCTTGGGAATTCTTTCCCCTCTATTTCTACTAACCTCTGTTATTAATAAACTCTCATCAGCATCTGGTTTATTTGTATCCCTCTCTGTTGCAGTCTTTTATACGTTTTCTTAAAAGTATGATAGAACAACACCTTGCACATAGTAAGTGCAAATATATTTGTTTGAGTGAATAAATGAATAAATTTGGCCTTAAAATCATATGCCACAAAAGGTTGACAAAGCAGAACCAAGTCAGAACACACGAAACCAAAATACTCATGAAGGCTATGCATGCCCTTGGGTGTCATTTACTATAACTCCCTCATTATAAAGATATTGAATGAAAGTTCAGATAAAATTAGTTTTCTGTCCAGCTGCCCAGAACTAGTGAATGATAAAAACCAAGACTTGAACATAGGTTCTTATCCTTTCCAAACTTATAGCTACACTCTCACATTTTGAAGACCTTGCACAAGGTTTCACAGATTTGCTTCTTTTCTGGCAGGAGTAACTAATTAATCAAACTAAAGGTATTTCCTCTCCAAGTCAGTCCATAGCCAGAGACGACTTCATAAAATAAAGGGAAATCTGCCCTCTAGGGAGAAGGTGATAGAAGCTGCCCTGAGTATAGACTTTCTAAGGGATGAAAAAAAAAAGCAAAATTTCTGGCACTTATGCTTTTGTTCTGAATGATCCCTGAAATACTTCCTAGAGATATCTCAGGTTTGGAGGGCAAGATTTTGTTCTTTATTGCTGCATAATATTCCACTGTGAATATTCCATTGTGAATATATATCCCACATCTTTTTTTTTCCATTCATCTATCAATTAACATCTACGTTGCTTCCATATCTTGACTATTGTAAATAATACTTCAATGAACACAGGGATGCATATATCTTTTTGAATTAGTGTTCTTGTTTTCTTTGGATAAAAACCCAGAAGCAGAATTGCTGGGTCATATGATATATATATATCCTATATATATCTATCTATCTATCTATCTATATATATATATATATATAGATAGATAGATAGATAGATAGATAGATAGATAGATATTAGATATATATATATAGGATATATATAGCATATATATGTGTGTTTATGTATATATATCTCATATATATGTGTGTTTATATATACATACATACATACATATATATATATATATATACATATATGTATGTAGTTTTTTTAGGACTCTCCATACTGTTTTCCATAGGGGCTGCACCAGTTTGCAGTTCCACTAACAGTACATAAGTGTTCTTATTATTTCACATCTTTGCCAACATATGTTATTTGTTGATTTTTTGATAATAATTTCTACGGAGACATCAGGAATCCTGTGGCTATAGTTACCTTACTAATGATGTGTATTAACTTAAGAGGTCATCTTAAGTGTGTTATCTAAGAGATAAAGTATTCAAAAAACTATATAAATATTTACCAAAGATCAAGAACTTCAGCCCTATGAGCTAAATTTTTTTATAGATGTTTGTTCTACTCTCTACTATAGTTAAAAAAGACTTATAATGCTTCCAAAAGAATTTACATGTTCTAGTTTGCCAGAGTTCTCATCTCCTCCTAGTGCTTTATACCTAGTCTGCTGTTTTCATTTATGTTACCTGCTAGTCCCTGAATAATTATTCAATCTTTTAGGAATTTGTAACCTTGGTTTTGACAAATGAATGAATGACAGTTTTAACGGATAAAACTAGCAATCAGAAGAAATCTATAACCCTCCCTTCTTGACTTTTCATGTTTATCTGCTTTAATTCTACTTATACTCCCACCACCCCCACACACCCAACATGCACCCATTCCTCTAGCTGCAGTCAAAGTGTCACCCATTTGGGTACCACCTAACACTACACCAACCAAGCGTAGTGCTTCTGTTGCTGTGGTTCTCCTGAGTGAGAACTAAACAAATCTCTTTTTCCCATAGACCAGCCAGAACAAATAGTAATGTTTACATAAAATTTACTAAGAAATTAAGTTATAAAACAAAGAGAAAGATATAGAACAGAAGAAACACTAGCAATAAAGAACAAATTCCCTAGCCTAAAATATTTTCTTATTAAATAATTTGTTCATTCTACATCCTTTATTGAACAATAACTCTTAGTCAGCACTATGTTATCTTGGGAGTCTTAGAAATGTTGAGGAATAAAATATGCAAATAATCTTGCTGTTACTGGTCCAAAGTCCATGTGCCTAGCCCTTGAAAGGCTAAAACTTAAAATGTCAGATAAAGGTCAAGAAGTCGCCAGCTGAGAAGATGGGAAACCTAGCGGTACCTCAAATCCATCTTAAGAAATAACAGAGTTTAGGTTTCTCTTATGCCAAGAGAAAGAGAAGTGGGGTGCAGGGCAAGAGGTAACTGACCACTGCAGACATCTGGGCAGGCACCAGCAGGAGTCTGAGGAAGATTGTGCTAGTTGCTGTAAGTTTGGTCAAGAGATTCTTGCAAATCTTTTATAAACAATACATACTTTCCTTATCTCCTCAAGCCTCAAGCAGAATTCCTCTAATGAGTAGCATGTCTATAAGCAAGACTAAGCAGAAACTATTAGCCTGAAGGCCATGGGAACAAAACAAACTTGAACAAGATGAGATGGAATCAGAGAGATCCAGCATTTCACTGTGTTACATGGCTACAGTGTGACGTGCTAGAGGAGATCATTTGTCTGAAATGTCCTGGCTGAGCCCTTACGCAGTCACAATTTCTACCTTAGCATAAACTCTGTCGGAAGAATTCACTTCAAAGTGCTTTGACCTCACACTTCCTGGAAAGGCTAAATCTGTCAAAATTAGGTTCCCCTGTAAGATAAACTATTGGTAGTGGATGGGAAAAGAAACATTATACTTTTCATGAATTTAGGAGCATAGAAATAAATGCACAGAAGGTGTCCAGTTTCCCATCCTCTAAATCATAGCAATGCCACTCCGAGGACAAAGTATTTTATCTCATGGTAGTTTATAAGAAAAGTTGTAGGTGACCACAGAGATTTTAAAATTTCTGAAAGTTTATATTTTTTCATTTGTTTGGTAGTGTGCTACCTACTACATGCCTGGCACTTTTCCTGGTGCTGCGGATACAACATAAAAGACAATTCCCAGCCTTTGAGATTCTTACAATTCAACATCCAAGACCACTAAACCAAGAAGTATTATTATAAAAATAACCATTATTTGCTATAGGAACTAAAAAGCAGAGTAACTGACCCCACACTGAAGGAAAATGAATAGGTTACTGGAAGAGTGGTACCTGATCTGGGTCTTAGATAATGAGCCAGATTAACAAGGTAGAGATGTAAGTGTGTTCTGGAAAACATTCCCACAGACTATTCCATGCTGCCAATGGCAGAAACAGAATACTAGGCTGATGGTCAGCATTAGAGGGTGGCACCTCCAATGTTTTAGATGTGCTAAGCTAAGCAATCAATGATAAAGCAGTTTGATATACCATTAAATCTGCATATATCAAACAATCAGCTCTCACATGTCAACCTTTATAAAATAAATGGCACATCTGAATCCTGAATTTTGGCAGATTTTAGCTGGCTAAGAATTGTCTAAGAAATTGTATGTACTTAAAAAAAAAAAAAACTTGTTATTTACTTAACCTTGTTTTAGGCTTGGAGCACCACCATTGACACAGTTACTACTCAGAGACATATGTCACCACTGTTAGCAGAAGGTACATGAGGATTCTGTTTAAATATACATGTATCTCCCTTACATAGGATTGTTTATAATGAGAGAGATTTTAATATGCTGTTCCTAAAGCTTGAGAACATTGATACAGTACTGCCAATGGCTAGTAGGATTAGAACAAATGCAGAGTCTTTCTTCTCTGATTCTGTGCATGATTTCACCTCAGAATCAATGGAAAATATTGTGTATCTGATAGAATTTGACTAACCAGACAACTGATTCTGCCAGTAAGGCTGGTGGCAGATAATTTGATTATAATACAAAGCATCAATCTAATAAAATATTCCTGTGGCCAAAATGAAATGAAGCAAACATCAATAACAATGGGGATGAACTCTGAGGGAAACTGTCAGAGAAACTCCAGAGGGAATCTTCAGTGAGATCCTAAGTCTGTCCCTCATTTACCACATTATTTTGAATGCCTGTAATTTCTAGGCACTTTTGTAGATAAAAAAAGATGTAGCAGTCATGGGTCCTGCCCCAAGGAGCTTGCAGGCTAATATGGGAGATGTGCTACATATATAAATAATTTAAATATGTAGTACATGGTGGTAAGTGCTACAGGGGAGTACATAGGTGTTATGAGGAATAAAAGATTATTTCCACCTTACAAATCTATAAAGATTCCTTTCCAGAGTGATGCTGCTGAGTTCCAGACTTGTGTATCCAACTGGCTTCTGATCATTTCTACTTATTAGCCTCAGTATGTGCTAAAGAAAATCTAACATCTTTCCCAAAAAATGTGTTCTTCCTTTTTAGTTCCACAGCTCACTGAATAACAACATCCATCCAATCAAGCAGGCTAATGTTCTGGGAGTCATCCTGGACTTCTTCTCTCTTATGTGTCATTGCATCATTTCATCTGTCACCTAGTCCTATACATAAAATATGCTTATTATTTTTGGAGTCAGTCCTCTCTATTCACACTCCCATTATTGAAGTTATATTCTAATAATTGCTTATATCAATACCTGAAATGGTCTCCTAATTTGTTTTAAAACCTAATCAGATCAATGCTCTACTTGAAATCCTGCATTAATTGTTGGACACTTTCAAGATAAAGTTCAAACTCCTCAGGTCCTTCATAGTCTAGCACATCACAGAGTATTTGTCACATAATAGGTAGAGTAAATCAGTACTTTTTGAATTAATAATGGAATAAATTATCATTGGATATAGTCCATATGTTTTAGATATATCTAGAAATAGGACATTTTGAACATAATGGTGGAGTAAAGGGAATTCCAGCTAGAGGAAATGGGCTCAGGAGTCCTGACCTTGGGGGCTAGTTGAAAAGCTTAGGACTTTAAGTCCAGGTTGGTTTCCTTTCCTCAATAACTCATTTCTTATTAGAACAGGAAAATAGCTTCAAAAATATCATTGTATCCTCTACAAAGGAAGACAAAGTGAACACTAAGATGTCAAGCCACTTACGGTCAAAAAGAAAATGGAAGAGGCACTTGCTGAATTCATAGTCCCATTTGCTTAAGAAAAAAGAGAGGGAGGGAGGGAGTAAAGAAAACATTGTTATTCATAAAATGTTTTCTGCTTTTCAAATTCCTGATACATTCTGGCTTCTCGTCAAGATGGCCGAGTTGGTAAATACTGTGCTCACCTCTGTTCAGACCGCATCAAAATTACAACTAAACTACAGAACAGTCATCATTGAGAACTGCCTGAAGTTTAGCTGAACATAAGTCCTATAAGTAAGGATATACAGAAGCCATGACAAGACTGGTAGGAAGAGCGTAGATGCAAAACAGGCTGGTCTCACACCCACCTGTGGTGGTTAAAAATCAGGAGGGATATCTAGGCTGAGAAGGTCACCCCTGAGAAGTGAGGGGTCTCAGCCTCACTCTAGGCTCCCCAGCCCACGTTTCCAGTGCTGGGAAAAGAAGTCTCCATAACTTCTAGCTGTAAAAAGCAGTGGAAATTGTGGCTAAGTGAGATAGAGGGTGGCTGGAGACTCAAGCAATCCTCTTAAAGGGCTCGCACATGGACTTACTCACTGACAGCTTCACTTGCTCCGACATCCAGCACTGGAGCAGCAGCTCAAAAGGTGCCAGTAGAGGAATTGAATTGGTAGACTTCAGGGTGAGGGCTGGAGGGGCAGCTTTGTCTCAGATAGAAGTGCTAGCAGAACCACTGTTCCTTTGTTGACCTCTCTCCCCTTTTCAGGATGCAGAGCAGGCAGCCTCCATATCTGAGTCTCTTTCAACCTGGATAACACCATCCACCCCATCCGGGTGTTTCCCTGAGATCCTGCCCACCTGACTTTAGGGCCGATCCCAGCTGCTTCCACTGGCTTTTTTTTTTCCATACAAATAGCCTGACTTGGTTCATGCTGTGGATTTTCCTAGAATCTCTCAAAGGTTCAGAAACCTCAGAAAAGCAACATCTGGCCTTATTGTGCCCTATACCTCTTGCTAAGTGACCCCAAGCCTGGCACTAATGGCAATTAACTACAGATCACATTGTAGCTCATACCAAGTGGCCCCAGGCAAGGCAGAAGCAGTGGCTAACCTTGGTCTGCAACAGAGCCAAGGGGCCCCATAACCAACACACCTAATGGCCAGCTTCAGATCACACTAGGGCACCACCCAACCACCTCCACAAATGACACACCCAATGGGCAGACTCAGTAGGCACCAGAGCCCTGCTAAAGTAAATCCTGATATGTAGTTTCAGCTCCTACACAAAAGATCCTCTGGTGTAGTCATGGTCAGTCCTCACAACCAATGAGCCTGAGAGTCAGTCTCTCCCACTGACATGCCAACACCATTTAAGGCTCAACTATACCCGGAGGGCACACACAAACCTCAGAAGGGGCATACCTGCAGCACCCAGCTCAGGTGACCAAGGAGATTGTGCCACTGTGTCTCACAGGACACTTACAACATAAGGCTACTCTACCAAGACCAGAAGACATAGCAGCTCTACCTAATACATAGAAACAAATACAGGGAGGCAGCCAAAATGAGAAGACAAAGAAACATGACAGATCAGAACAAAGCTCCAGAAAAAGAACTAAACAGAATGGAGATGAGCAATCTACCAGATGCAGAGTTAAAAACACTGGTCCTAATCGTGCTCAATGATCTCAGTAAGAATTTCAACAAAGAGATAGAAAACATAAAAATGGATACAGAAAATATAAAAAAGAACTGGTCAGAATCGAAAAATACAATAACTGAAATGAATACATTAGAGCAAATCAACAATAGGTTAGATAAAGCAGAAGATTGAATCAATGATTTGAAGATAAGGTAGCAGAAAACACTCAATTAGAACATCAAAAAGAAAAAAAAATAATCCAAAAAAAAAAAATGAGAATAGTTTAAAGGGCCTCTGAGACAACATCAGGTATACCAACATTTGTGTCACGGGGGAACCAGAAGGAAAAGAGAGAGAGCAAGGAACTGAAAACCTATTTCAAGGAATAATAACAAAAAAATTTCCCTAACTTGGTGAAAAAAATAGACAAGCAAGCCCAGGAAGCACTGAGTCCCAAACAAAATGAACCCAAAGAGGCCCACACCAAGAAACATCATAATTAAAATGCCAAAGGTTAAAGACAAAGAGAGAATCTTAAAAGCACAAGAGAAAAGGAGTTAATTACCTATAAAGGAACTCCTATAAGACTTGTCAGGTGATTTTTCAACAGAAACTTTGCAGGCCAGAAGGGACTGGCATAAAATAATCAAAGTGATAAAAACTCAAGACCTACAACCAAGATTACTTTACACAGAGAAGCTATCATTTAAAATGGAAGGACAGATAAAAAAACTTCCCAGAGAAGAAAAAGCTAAAGGAGTTCATCACCACCAAAACAGTATTGCAAGAAATGTTTAACAGACTTTAAGAAGAAAAAAATTTAAAAATATGAATAATAAAAGGGCAATAATCACATATCTATAAATTATTTTAAATGTAAATGAATTAAATGTTCCTCAAAAAAGACAGAGGGTGGCTGAATGGATAAGAAAACAAGAGCCTTACATATACTGCCTACAGGAGACTCAAAAGACACACACCCTGAAAGTAAAGAAATAGAAAAATATATTTTAGAAAAATAGAAAAAAAAAAACTGGGGTAACAATACTCACACCAGACAATATAGACTTTAAAACAAAGCTATAACAAGAGACAAAGAAAGACCCAGTGAATCTACTTCTGAGTATTTATCTGAAAAAAACCCAAACACTAATGTTCAAAGACATGTGCATCCATATATTCATTGAAGCATTATTTACAGTAGGCAAGATATGAAAGCGACCTAAAGATGAATGAATAAAGAAGTGGTACACATATACAATGGAATATTACTCAGCATAAGAAAAAATGAAATCTTGCCATCTGCAACAAAATTAATGGATCTAGAGGGTGTTATGCAAAGTGAAATAAGTCAGAGGAAAACAAATACCATATTATTTCACTTATATGTGGAATATTAAAAAATAAAACAAACAAACTCACAAATACAGAAAACATTTTGATAGTTGTCAAATGTGAGGGCATTTTGGGGGGAGGTGTGTGAAAAAGGGGAAGTGGTTAAGAAGTACAAATTGGTACTTCAAAAGTCATGGGGATGTTAACTTTATCATATGGAATATAATCAATGATATTGTAATAACTTAGTATGGTGTCAGACGGATAATAGATTTATCAGGGTGACCACTTCATAAGTCATATAAAAGTCACTATGCTGTACATCTGAAATTAGCATAATACTGTATGTCAAGTGTAATTAAAACAATAAAAAATTATTTAAAAAAACATTCCTGACACATTCCAAAACTAGGCTGAAACTGTTTGTTAAACCTAATGCTAAATTTAATTGAAATTTGATTTAATTTTTCATGAAAAACCTTCACAGATAAATGAAACTTCTTACAACTATTATCTCATATATCTGTATGATGATACAGTTTTAAACGACATTTAAAATAATATAACAATATTTTGGATTTATACACTTGTATACGTAATCTGATAGAACAGGCTAGCATTTTTATTTGGGGACCCTGTGATTTGTTTTTTGATTTGGTTTGTCTCCTAGATGAGTTAACTACTATACTATATGTTTTTATACAGATTTGTGTCTCCAAAATTTAGATTAGAATTTAAAAATTTAGGAGTAACTTTTTAAACCAGCCAATTTTATACTTTGCTATTTGATTTCAAGTAGTGGAACATGAAACTAAAATCCAGGAAGATGCCAGGTCCATATTCTTTGAGACTTGGACCCAGAAGAACTGCAGTCTTAATCATTTAGCATATTGAGACTATGCAGACTATTTCACCTCTAGAAAAATTTCACTGAAAAAAAGTGCTTAAAAAAATCACTGCTAAACCAATCAATTTCCCCTATTTCTTTTTCCTCTTTTCTCAAAGGTTTGAAGCAAGAGAAGAGATATCTCTAATTGGAGGTACATATAAAACTAAACCATTTTAAATACACACTATTCACAGAACAACTAAAAAAAAAACTCTCAGATAATTTATTGGTCTCCCAAAACAATAGTAAGTTATCTCTACTTGCAAGTTGTACTTTTGAACCCTTGCATTTTCATCACTTCTGCAGTAGAGAAGACCCTGGAAACTGCCGCTTATCTTGTAGATAATCGATAGATTTTCAAATGACTTTCCTGGTTGTAATCAGAAAATACAGCTTTCCGCAAGACCATTTGTCTTCCAATAAATATGTACATTAAAATTGTAAAGATGTCTTTTCCACCAGGACATTTACCTACTTATCTAATGCAACTTGTCAGCAGAAACTAAAAAATGTTGACATATTTTGTGGTTAAGTTTTGAGTATACAAATGTTGTGGTTGTTGTAATTGATGTTGCCTTTTTAACCTTTACTACTTTTATTCTTGACAAAATAATGTTTTCACATTTATACAAAGAAGTTGTCCTGAGAGATTCGTAATGAAAAACAGCAGTTCTGTGACATGACTCCTGTCCCCTTCAAGCAGGAGTCCAACTCGCCAGTGAAAATTGCTTAGGCTCATCTGGTATTTTATTTACCTTTTCTTTTCTAAGTGTACTCATTTACTGATTTTTCTTGATTATAGAAATTATTAGTAATCCCTTTTATAAAATATGTGAATTTAATTCCTTTACATGCCATATGCTCAATACAGTTAGATTACTATTTTTTTAGAGATATCAATAGTCAATGTTTATTTGAAGATTATTATAAATTATAATTCACAGAAATGCCATGTGGTAATATATATCTATATAAATAGCGTTAATTTTGTCCTATGCTCCAACAGATACCATCAGCCTCTGTTCTGGCCTCTTTTTGTAACCAAGTGCCCTGTCATATCAAGTTTTTATTTTATCTCCTCTTTCCTCTTGGAAACCTTTTCCCAGAACTTTCTATCTACCTGCTCCCTAAGCCTTCTGTGAGCTCCTTCCAGAGACTTCTCTTCACCTCTCTCCTGATATGTTTTCACTAATTCTCAGACATCACACTTCCTTTCTTTACTCCCTAGTTTAGTTTGCTAGTTTTGCTAGTTTTGCTGGGCCATTTCTAAGAAAAGGTACATAAAAACTAAACTTTTTGTGGCCTTATAGGAATATAAAATCTTTTTTTGCTTATACCTGAAGGATGGCTCTTTTGAGTATGGATTTCTAAGTTAAAAATAGTTTTCCCTCAGAATTTTGAAGATATGTTGTCTTTATCTTCAGTTTTCATTTTGTATATCTCATATTAATAAGTTTTTGAACTTTCTGGGTAGATCTTCTAGGTCTATTACCTTTGTCTTATATTTTCTCCAACACTGTTCTTGGGTCTACATTCTAAGTTATTTTAATCTTCCAACATTTCCACTGAATTTTTCTTTTACAATGGTATTTGTAATTTCCAGGAGCTATTTTATTTCTTTATCCTTTGCATGTCTCTCTCTCTCTTTCTCCGTGTGTGTGTGTGTGTGTGTGTGTGTGTGTGTGTGTGTAATGTAATAGTTTTCTCTCTCTCAAGATACCCATCACAACAGAGATTTTAACAGGTGAGTTTGAGGGTGTTCTAAAGAGGGGCAGGCCATTTTCCAAGGAAACCCTAAATAGCTTTATAGAGAGAGATTTCCCCCAGCACTATTTAGTACCTCCAGAGAAGTAAGTCTCATTTTTGCCTGAGGATTCATTGTCTAGCCACTTGTGTTATACAGAAAGATTGGGGAAAGCAGAGCAGAGTTTCTAACTAATACCGCTGTCTAACTCCCAAGCTCCTACCTGCTGGAGGTGGGGCAAACCCCTAGACTGCTGGTGATATGGGAACTTCACTGTTCAATATTGTGACTTTCACCCAGTACCCATGTTTGTTTTCATCTTGTGCCTCATCCTCACCCTTTACCGTGTTCACTGCTTGTCTACATGTTTTACTGTACACAGTGTATGTTCCAGCTTCACCTCGCTATCCTCAATCTTGCTTCTGTTTTGTGACTTCCAAAAATTTGTGGCTAACTGTTGCTTACCTGTTTCCTATCTTCTCTTTGTTTTTATGGAGAGACATATATATAGTTATAGATAATACAGAAATAGAGATGCTAGATAGATAATCATTTTAGTTTCTCCTTAGAAGAAAGAGATCAATGTATATGGTCTTCCTATAACCTAAAGTTCCTTAGCTGTGTTTCAAATTTATGAAAAATATTTTCTTAAATTCTTAATAGACTACTGAATCTTTTCTAACTCAATTTCATTCCTATTCTGACTCAATATAACACCTGAGGAAATTTTTTTCTGAGAGACATTTACATTTATTTTTATTGACTATTTTTAGAGTTATTGAATTCTACTTTATTACAATATTCAACATTAAAAATCCTCTTTCAATACAAGGTGGCAAATATACCACCTTAAATGAGAAAAGAGTTCTAGTAATTTACAAAGATAAATCAGATATTGTCTCTCTTGGTAGGTGTTCCTGAAACAATCTCAGCTGGAGATTTGGTGACTCAACTTTATATGAGACTTTCTTTGGACACCAAAATGTTCCCTAAATAAGGAAAGCTTATAATCTGGCTGGTGCGATTATGTCACAGTGCAACAATTTGTTTTTAGACTCTGTGGCTATGTGCGATAGGCTTTAAAGCCTATCTGTGCCTGGATAGCCCAGCCATTATATGCACCTAGTTTACCCTATTAATAGAAAGCACCTAATAACCATGTTCTGGAGATAGTCTGAGGCAACAGAGTATACACACAGCCCATGCTGTTTATATTATCCCTGCTGAAGCCCTTGGGGAAGTGTTATTTCTTTCCTATGTTAGAAAGTACTCCCATACTTGGGAAACAGCAAGCTACTTAAAGGAATCCATCTCCCTTTTTTTCTGTTATCTGAATGTACCTCATCCTGCCTAGCATATTTAGAAGCAATAGGACTTTATTCTTCTCCTTGGCTATAGGTTATTCTCTTTTCCCCCCATTGTGTTTATTAAGGATAGCATGTAGTAAAAAACTTACTTTAGTTTTATTCATTTTATCACTGAGTGTTTAGTTAGGGAAACACAGACCAAACCAGCTATTTAATAACAACAATAATTATAATATAGAGATTTAAATATGATTGAGAGACCAAAAGATGAAAAGGGGACACTGAGATAACAGAGAAATAGTAACAAAAGGAAGCTGCTATTATCACTAGAGCTGGTAAAACAACGGGGTGAGGTTACTAGGATTGAGAGACTTGAAAGAGAAGGCTTACTGATCTGGGACTCCGATCTCTGAGAAAGAACATATTGCAGCGGGCTCTGATACTCTGAAGCTCTGGAAGGCACCCCTTTCCCCGAGCCAGTGCTCAATCTTTTGAGGAGGAGGAGCCATCTGGCTGCTATCTGTTAGGTAACTTGATTAAGGCAATTTGAGAGCAAAAGGGGGCAATACCTTGAGAATTGGAACCAACTGCTGCCGCTGAAGTCAATATCTATAGCCAGAATGGAAAATGATGGCTGGAGTAATGTAGACAGGAAAAAGAATTAAAAAAAAAAAAAAAGTCCAAAGTCCATTCTCTTCCCCTTTTTTTGTGTGTTTTTTTGTTTTTTGTTTGTTTGTTTTTTTTCAGTCTTCTTTTGGTATTTCCACCAGTGATGCTAAATAGGAAGGAGGCTGGTCCAGGATAAAACTGGTCTGCAGGGTCTCAGTATCACAAAGCAACTACAGAAGGGTGAGTTTTGAGCAAAGAGGGAAGAACTTAATAACTATTACATCCAAATGTTATGTAAAAACTCACTGATCCAGGAGAAAGAGAATTGACTTCTAGAGCAAAGCTAAAATTAGATAATTACTCCTTAATCAGATTAATACATAATGACATAATAAAATATATATCAATTTGTTTTCGGCCCTGGTTCCTGGCAGAAAGTTCCTAAAACCTTTGTGACTTCCTAAGTGATTAGAGCACTTATATTTGGTCTTCAAACCTGGTTCCTGACACAGAACTTCTAAATCCATTGGAAGTTTCTGGATGATAAAAGTGTCTTTTGCTCTAATGAGGTGACTCTAGGTAGACTCCTAGATGGCTTCTGGATGGGGGCTGGTAACCAGAAAGACCAAGCCATGATTGTGTGGAAGAGAAAAAAACTTCCCTCCACCTTCAAGTTTCTTTTGGCTGGTCTAATTATTAAATCTATGTGAGACAGTTTAGCAAGAGAAAACCAAATTTAGTTACATATGTATGTATGGGAACCCCATATACATGAGAGGTTCAGAGACAGAAAGGAAAAATGAGGTACACATGACATTCTGAGCTAAGGATGAGGTAAGACACCTTAGGGCTTCAAAGAGGGGGAAGGTCATTAGCAGGACAATAAGAAGAACAGGTGTCCAGTAATTAAAAGTTTTACCTTCCCTATAGATAGGTCTTACAAAGAGATTTCTGGTGATAACTCTTATTATGGGCAAGGTCCCTAATTTAAATTCTTTAAGGGAAAAGTCAAAGTTTCTTTTGATCCTGCAAGGCCTTGATTGCCTTCAGCTCAAAATAATTAACATGCCAAAGAGGCACATCTTGGGGAGGTCTGTTCTGAATCCCATCAATTTTAATCTTGGAATTTTCTGTCTTATCCCTACTCATTCTCCAGAAAGGGAGAAAGGCTAAAAACGTAGTTAATGATTGATCATATTTATGTAATGAAGCCTTCTAAAATCCCAGTTGTGTGGGGATTACAGAGCTTCCAGGTTGCTGAACACAACCATGTACCAGGAAGGTAATGCATCCCATCTCTATGGTAATAGAAGCTCTTGTGATAGTGCGCTCCCAGACTTCACTCTATGTATCGCTTCAACTGGCTGTTCATCTGTATCCTTTATCTTATCTTTTATTAAACTGATAAATGTTATTTCCCTGAGTTCTGTGAGAAGTTCTAGCAAATTAATCAAACCCAAGGAGGGGATCATGGGAATCTCAGCTGATCAGATGACAACCTGGACTGGCAATTGTTATCTGAAGTGCGGGGGACAGTCTTGTGAGACTGAGCCCTTTAGTGTGGGATCTGATGCCATCTCCAATATAGATGGTGCCAGAATCGAGTTAAATTATAAGCCACTCTGCTGGTATTTCAGAGAATTGCTTAGTGGGGGGAAAACCCCACACATTTGGTGTTCTAAAATATCAGAAGTGTAGACGTGAAGTGTTCTGTATGAGTTGTAAAGAAGAAACACAGGAGGAAAAACTGAGATTTTCCAACTCAGTTAGAAACATTATACTAACACTCCAAATTTAGGAAACTCAAGACATTCTCTACTTCATTAAACAAATATCCAGGATTATTCTACAAATGATTTCCATGCCTCTATTATCAGACTTGTTAATTATTGAACAATGATTATGGTCTCCCCCACTCCTTTTCAGGTTAAGAGAGCCACAGTTCTAGTTCTTTGAGTGCCGCTCAGTTGCTACAGATTCATTGCTAATTTACTTCTTTCTCTCTGGACTGAGTTTCCTCCAGCACAGTCATCCTAAAAACATTACCCAAGATCAGAGAGAGAAAATTTTAGTTTCTTTCAAAGAGCTCAAAGCAAAACCACCCCATGCCTCACTTGGCTTAAGTCTTTTCTTCCTACTCATAAAGGACTTTGCCATTCAACTACTAAGATTCACTTTCACTTTCTGCTTTACTAACAAAATCCCAATTTTGTTCAAGATGGTGATATAATTTTATTTTTTTTAAAAGTAAAATTTTAAAAAATAATTATTTTTAAAAAAAATAAAATTACATTTCTTAGCCTATTTTTAAACCAGGGGTATGTGTTAAAGAGGAGCAAAATATGCCACCCCAATATATGCTTCTTTGGTGTAAGAGTTATTTTAGGCTAATTACTAAAAAATAAAAATAAATAAATAAATAAATAAATAAAACAACAGACACAGAAAAAGCTCTGCAATCTGAGTAAAAGTTACCCTTTCATAAGATACACTTATAAGAGAAATCTCCATTTGTAAGGGTGTTGTTTTCTCTGCACCAGGAAGAGAAGGATGACTCTAAATCTCCAGAATGTCAACAATAGAGAAGGCTAGGACTTAAATCTGCATAAAAACCTTACTTTTGTTGACTGTGCAGCTTCTGGTAACCTCCCAGAACTGGCCTCTCTCTACCTCCAACATCTTACTGGAGATGTTATTTAACATGGAGGTTTGGGCCATTTTGGGGAGTTAACTCTGTTTTCCTGGGTATCTCCCATATACACAGTAGCTGTACATGTTATTAAACTTATGTTTGTTTTTATTCTGTTAATCTATATTTTATTAAGGGAGTGGCAGTGGGTTTCAGTCAAGTACTTAGAAGAGTAAAGGGAAAATTATTTTTCCTCCCCCACAGTGTCATAATTAAGGCCAAAGAGACAAAAGCAGAAATCTGCTTTCCTGTGGTTCTACAGAAAAGTTTTTCTAACTTCCCTCCTTGTTAGGTTGCTTCCAGGAATGTGAATGGGAGACTAGAGGTAAAGTAGCCATCTTATAATGGTGAGATAACCATGAAGAAGAAAATTGCACAGAAAAAAATTAAAAAGCAGGAAGACAGAAACAATCTCTGCCCTGGTGTGACTATCCTAGATGTCTTCTTAAAAACTAAAAATTAGCTTCTCTACTTCTTTCATAGGGAACTTAAACTCTCACTGATACATAATTGATCACCGCATAATTGATACATCATTAAAAATATTACAACACTATTATTCCATTTTAATTTGTCTATTTTCATTGGAACTCCTATTATGTATAAAGCACTATCCTGAACAGTGAAGGAGATAAAAAATGAAAAATTATTGAGAGACTATGCCGACATAAGGATTATATAATATAGTAGCATACATATAAAATCTTGATTATGATAAAAATGTCTTTCAGTAGCATTTATTACCAACAGTTACATCCTTTCTGCAGCTTTGGCCCCTAAAAATTCTGAGTGATCACTGACTCTTCTAGGTCCCAGATTCCTGGGAGATTTTAGTAATCTCCCTGCCATACCTGCAGAGGGGCACAAATTTCTCTTGTGACCAGCCCTAATTCAGAAACATACAAAAAAGAAAATACTTAAAACATCATTCTAACTTCTCTAAATTGACACACATAAAACCATTAATAAGTAATAGATCTGAGAATCAGTACATGCAGTTTGTCTCCAAATCTGTATTTCTAACTACACCATTATATTGTTTCTCACACAAGCATTACAAGGAAACATTCCTTAATTTGGGAAAGATGTCATCTTATTTTTTATGTGAACTCTCAGTATTCTCTGTCCATCTGCTCATGAACATGGCAAAGTTTGCAAATAGCAAAGCTTTTTTCTCTGTTTTTGCTCCTAAGATATAACTTGGGTTCTCTCCCATGTCTAACATGAACAGATCAAATGAATAGCAAATTTACAAAAACTCCAACATATCGATGGGAGAAAGATGAAGGTAACACATTTTAAGATAAAAGACAGCACAGACTATCACCCTGATAAATAGAAAATTAAATACAGGGAAATATAGAGCTGATATGAGGCCTAATGCTAAAATACTAAATAAACCCTACTGACTTCAAACTCTTGCGAGTTCATCATAATTTCTAGAGTACTTTCCCAAATTCTGGTTGAAGGCTTCCTCAACACAAATGGAAATTAAATGTTTACTGTTATCAAGATATAAGCTATGTGGCTTGGAAGAAAAGAGTAACTTATCCCAATTGAGAGGTCAGCTTCAAGCAGAAAAGGGCATTTGAGTCTAGCCTTTGATGACTGATAAGATTTTTAAAAAGATATATGTGGCAAGGCCGTGGAAAGACATGAGGCATTCAGTAAAATATTTATACTTTCCATGTGCCCTGCTCTGTGCTGGAAATAAGATTAGTATTATAGAAAAGGCAAGACAGGTTCATAAAACAAGTGATAATTTGATATTCTGGAATGTAGGGTGGGTAGTGTGAAATAAAAGCAGATGAGTTCGGAAAAGTAGAATGAAAGATTATGGTTAATAGAATTTCTATTCAAAGTAAACATTTTCCCTTTTGTTGATAGCATTCAAAAGATACAATGTACAAAGATTTTTGTAAGTTCATAATAAGCGAAGTAACACTATATAACAGAAGAAAATTGCCACAGCCCAGTTCTTTCTTTAGAAATCTATTTGAATGCATTTATAACATAAACCATTTCTATTTCCTTTGAGATGATGAGGGAAGAGGCACCTTTTATGAAATTTATGGAGTTTAAATTCAATAAGCACAGTGTTTACAATGTTATACGTTCTTTCTTAGCCAAAAAAGCAATGCCATTCAAAGCACTCTCTGCAAGAATGACTTATATTTTATTTATTGGAAAATATATTGACTTTCCCTATTCTCAAACTTCTATGGGGCTTGAACACTATTCAACTCATTGTTTAATCTTTCTGGAACCTTTTCTGTTTTCTTTTCATACGTATTTCATTTATTTACAGAATTTAACTTTTACAAAATTACAGTAAAGATTTCCTGTTGAGTGCATTCTGGACTTGTATGACTATATTTCAGGGATCCATCTGTCATGGTCCACATAGTCTATGTGTTATTGTTGCTCTTAGAACCCGGTACTAATTGTGTTCTATAAGCCATGGCATGAGGTATGGTTCACAAAAGGAATAAACCACCAGAGTATAACTAAACTTCTTGGGGAAAACACTTAGCAATACCAATACTGCCTGCCATAGCAGGATTTCAGAAATAAATACTGGCTAACATATTTACTTTACTTCAATCTTGAACCTGTTGGCCCAAAATTACAGAAGAGAAAGATGGAGAAAGCATACATGGGTAGAGAAGGGGAATGAATCAGAAATCTTACTTATTTCTCACACATACTACAAAAAATAGATTTCTATAAATTAGCAGAGATATAATGTCAGTGGGAAGTTTCATACTTAAAGCTATTCGTTTAAATAAAAACAATATGCATAACATGCAAATATGTTATATAATAGGGTAACATCTGTACTACAAGGACATATTCCTTTATTCAACTTAGCGACTAGGTACTTAAAAAGAAGACAAATATCAGAGAGAAGTTTTGATTGGGGCATGGCAGATGGAAAGGAGAGGTGTATATTCAGAGCGTGGAGTCCAAACAAAAAGGGTCAAAGTTGAGATCCTTGGTAAATAGCATTTGTGGGATTTGGGGACTCCTCAGCAAGGTCAGAGAAATAAATGTGGAACTAATGTTTCTCTATCTTTTTTTCGATAGTCTGATGGTGGAATGGTAACTGATATATTTTTGGAGTCATATTTAGTTTAGTGTCCAGTTTTTGGAATCCACTAATAGCTATTTGGCTGGTAGACAGATTCCATGATCTCTACTTCCTAGTATCCACGTCTTGTGTAATCTCCTCCCTTTCACCGTGAGAGGGCACTGTGGCTTGCTTCTAATCAATATAACATAATAACGGTGATGGGATATCACATCTGTGGTAACATTTCATAAGATTGTAACCCATCCTGCTAGAAGAATATTTCTTCCATTCCTAGTTTTGAGGAAGTAATTGTTCATGTTCAGAACACTGTGGCCTCTGGCTGACAACCAGCCAGCAAGAAACTGAGTCCCTCAATCTACCTACCCACAAGGAACTGAATGCTACTAAGAAATTCCATGAACTTGGAAGTGGATTCTACCCTAGTTGAGCCTCTCATGAGACTGCTGCACCAGTTGATGTCTCTATTCTAGCTTGGTGAGACTTGAAGCAGAGGATCCACTAGGCCATGCTCTAAATTTTGACCCACAGAAATTGAGACAAGAATGTGTGTTTGTTTCAACTGCTAAATGTGAGGCAATTTTTTATTTACATTAATAGAAAACTAATGCACTGAGCTTGGGGCATATTATTTAATCTCTCTAAACCTAAACTTAAAAAAATATCTCTTATATTGTCCCTTATTGTGGACTAATAGTATAACATCAAAGTAAGGTCCACTAAAAAGAATTCTACAGAGCACCAATGCCATGACAACCAAAGATGCAGATCTCTGAAAGCTTCAGAGAAAATGTGCACTGTATTCAGACTATCATTTCTCTAAGTGTTCCTCAGAATACTAATTTTACTGGATGTTAATAAATGTTACATGAAAAGTGTGTCCAGTGAAAAATAAATCTGAGAAAAGGGAGTAAACTAAAGTTAATCAGATTCCCATTTCAGTTTTTCATGAGCTCTCATGTACATCCTGAATCTCTGAAAAGGGATGAAAACTAAGAAGATTGACCACAAGTAACCTGAGGAAGTACCTGAGGAAAAGATGAGAATTTTTTTTATAGAAACCACTTGGAATCTGTTTCAAAAGAAAGGCAAATGGATGACCTTGGTCCCCTGAGGCCAAGAAGAGGCCTAGGAGCATAGAATACCTCTACAGAAATTTGCCAGGATTTTTATTAGGCGATTATTACCAAATATCTATCTCAGCATTTAAAACAAACTAATAACCTTACAGAGTTTATCAGATTTTAAGCTCCCCAGAGTCAATCAGACATTCTCCTCCACAATTTGGTAATCTGGGTAAAAAAGCTTGAGAAGTATAACTTTAGGATGCTTTCAGCTAATGCCTTACATGAAACTTGGCTATCAGGCAGAAGTTCTCTAACTCAGCAGGGAGCTGAGAGTGAAGGACAGGAGGGTAGTGTGTGGCAGTAGATTCAGGAGGGCACTAAAGCAGCAGGGAAGAAGGCCAGCAGGAGGATTCCTGTAAGTCACAATCTAACAGCTTGTAAATAGACATCTAACCAGATCCCAGTTAGTTCCCTCTGTGTCTAGCAGAGTGCTAAAAGCCTGAGGGCTGCTTCCTGGAAATGGTAACCTTAGGGAATTTTTTAAAAGAAACAAGTAAAGGAGAACGCCAGCTTCCAGGCACAATAGACCACTTTCTAGTGGAGAATAACAGCTGCCAGGGAGATGTAGCCTATCCTGAGAATCTAAAGTGGAATGCTTCTAAAAATACTTTTTTTTCGAAAAACCTTTTCATCCCTCGATCAGACATATTCTGGACATTAAGATCCTGACCTAACAAAATGACTTTTACAAAAAATAAATAAATAAATAAATAAATAGATAGATAGATAGATAGATAGATAGATAGATAGATAGATAGATAGAATTAGATAATTGGAAGCAAAACCAGGTTCTTTGGTTTTATTTTGCTTTAGTTATCAGGATAATTACTCTTATTCAAAAACTTATTATGGTGAATAGAATCATTAAGTTTAAAATTTCTCTGTGAATCTGACAACATGTATTTAAGGAAATTCTTTGTAAAAAAAAGTATTAACCTTTCTTGTGTTTGATTTTTAAAAGGAGGTTAATGACGATTTCACAATTGTGGTACAGAAGATATCAGTTCTCTACCCATTATCAGCACTTTAATAGCAAATTGATTTGTACCCAGCTCATAGTTGTAAAGTTTATTATGTGTCTCTGTTGACTTCTCAAGAATATAGGCCGTTAAAGATAATGCACAAGTCTTCTGAACTATAGAAATACTAAATGGATACTAACAGAATGCCGAATTGGGGTAAAATATTTTTTGTTACTTTATTTTTTCCTTATTTTTAATTATTCTGGTTCTTAAAAAGAGAAATTGCTTTATAGTTACTTCTCAAAGATTGTCTATCTAAACAAGTTAATGTGGTATAGATATAGAGTGATATATAGATGCATTTATTTAATTATTCTCCTTTTACTAGACATTTAGGATTTTAATGAACTTTCATCATTCTTATTTGCTATGATAAACTTCCCTATATATTAATCTCTGTACCCATCTCCGAATATTCTTTTAAAATCACTTCCTAGACATAATATTAACAGATCAATACTAAATAACATTATTAAAATGCTTGGTACAGTTTACATATTAATATCCAGAAAAGTTGTCTCAATTTATTTCAGTGAAATCTTGGCATCACTGGTTTTTTTGTTTGTTTGGTTGATTTTTTTATAGAAGTTAGCTTCTACTAAATTTTTTTTCAAATTAGTAATGGTTGTAGCAATGAAAACCTATGGCTATTTAATATGTTAATCTCAAGTTAAATATATATACTAAGTAGAATTAATATGTACATAAAACTTTAAATATGTATAGATGTAGCAAAGTAAAAAAGACAAGTGCAATATATAAATCATTTTTAATGTTCTTTCCAGGCTTAAAAATTCCATGCTGTATGATCTATTAAGGAAAAATAATAAACTATTTATATGTGGTAAACACCTATGCAACATTAAATCTTGACAAAGCCCAAGATTTAAGTGTAGCTAGGCACAGTCAGATCGTTCATTTTTAAGAAAGATGACCGCTCCATGAAGAAAGGTGATTCCTGGGCAGACCTTAATGGATTTAGTTGTATTTATCTTCCTCAGAGGAAAACATAGTACTTCAAATATTGGCAGAAACTAGATAAAGTGAGGAAATAGCCACATATATCCATGAAGGAATATTTAGAGGTAGCCAAAGGATTTAGGATTTTATCCATCCAGGTTAGAAAAATAAGGGCCTTGGAAAGAGAATATATTTTGTTGGAAAATTCATTTTAAAAGTGCCAATAGTACATTATCATTATTACTAATATTATTAGTCCTCAAAACCTCATCAATTTTCACCCTTTCTAGTTATCAGAGCCCTCATCAAATGGATGACCACAGTAAGCTGTCATTCACTGCAAGTATTTCTTTCTGCTGATCAGAGGAATCTTATCTTTTCTTGCTTCCAAATGATTCGTTCACAAATATCAATATACAACCTCATCAGAACAGCATCCATTATTGCACCACAGTCCATATTTCCTCTATTTTACATAATTTTTAATAAACAATTGTTTTTAACAGGTTATTTTTTAATGAGAGCTTATTATGTGATTGATATATAAAAAGCGTTCAATAAATGCATGACCAGACATGGTTTGTAGTACTATCCTCACTTTATATATATTTTCTGAGAATTGAATAAAAGCATTATGTATAAGTTTTAATAAATTGAGGAGGTAGGGTGGGGTCATAACATAGAAATCAAATTACATGTCCTTGGTCACACAGATAGCAGAGTTATATAGTCAGTCCCAGAGATACCTGATTCTTCCATACTTTAGTATGAATTTTCTCAAGTAAGTCAAAGTCTCTCAGCAGCAGTGACTGTCTGATAGTCCTTTCTTCTTCCACGCTGCCTACAACCAGTACATAGTAAGTATACAATGCATATCTATTTCAGGGCTAAAGGCATAACTCTACATTGTAAATAATCTCTCACTAAATTATCCACTCTATGAGTTCTGATGCTTATGAGATTTCAAATTTGACATCCCAAATTAAAAAAAATTAAGAAATTACTTCAGGGTAAGAAGCAGAAATTACAACTTTTAGGAGAAAATTTGTACCTAGACATAACTATATCAAAAGGCTGATTTAGAGTGGGAGTGTACTTCAATTTAATTTTGTCACTGTCAAGTTTTATTCATTTATTTTTATTTTTTGTATTTTGAATTTGAACAAGATGCCTGGTTATCTGAAAATTATGTAAATTCAAGAGCCATTAAATCAAGCACGTCATTCATTCACAGGTATATCCAAGAAAATTAAATCATGTATAAATGCAATTATATGCAAGACAATGTTCCAGGTGCTATGGAAATTACAAAGTTAAGAAAATATAAACCCTAACCTCAAGGAATTTTAAATCTACTTATGGAGACAAAACCAATAGAAAACAACAAAATCCAAAACAAAATAAACATCTATAAGTAAAAATTGATAGTTAGAAGAGTTATGATTTCTTTTAGGGGGAGAAAATGTAGAAGGTATAGCAATTGAACTGAGAGAGGGGGGAAGGAAACAACTTTTTTGACCATATAAAACACACCAAGAATTGTGCCTAGTATTTTAACTTTTAAAAAAATATGTAGTCCTCTAAAAATTTTTTCAAATGCATAATTTATGACTCATTATATACAGAGGGAAACAGGGAGGGGCCAGAACATGGAAGGTCTTCATGCTGTGTAGATGTTCTCAGTGCTTAGCATTATCCCTCAGGCACAATTTCTGACTATGCTGATGACTTCCTACTGCCAGCATATGTATCCCTGTTCCTGGGGGTTTTCTCTGAAACTGCGATAGCTACTCTACCAGGCCCTGTGACAGGTCCGAAATACCAGGAAACTAGCACCTCTGAGGAGTAGCCTTCGACCTGCCAGCTGATGGGAGTTGGTGTACACCTCAGATTGCTTGCCCTTTGACTGGGATAAGATTTTCCCCATGGCGTTAATTTCTAACTGTCCAATGTGCAGCTGACTGAAAACCACACTTCTTTTTAGGGATTACTTGCCATCCCCAGAACAGTGTTCTCTATGCTTCCCAAATAAACTATTTGTACAGGAATCTTTATAATAGGGCAATCTTTATTCTATTAGTTAAGCCATGGGAGTCTTTGTCTTTCTTTCTTTCTTTTTCTTTTTCTTTTTTTTTTCAAAGAGGTATATCTGATAAAATTACGCTTTAGAAAAACCAATCACAATTAAGGGACTTTCGCTCCCTTTAAAGAAATATGAATCTTCCACATACTAAAGTAGTTTAATAATACATCTTATGTATTTTCTACTATAACAGAAAGGAACACCTGATATCTGGTATCATATATTATTTTAGAATGAAAGGCTTACTTATTCGTTTCACTGTTATCTTTTGAAGTCCAGATCAAAATATCAGACAAGATAGTAATAAGATGATCTTATGCATGTTCTCTTTGGCTTTCATTTTGGCCACACGGCACACATTTATAAGCATATTTTCAAAGCATCTTATGGTATTATTGAGAACAAATGAAGCTATCACTTTAGAATATAGCAAGTTACAGTGGAATCATATAGAAATTCTCCTTCCATTACTGTTATTGGTCACAAAAATAACTAACTCAACAAAGATTCTTTAAGAGACTATGACTCACTAAAGCACTGGATGTTGGCTAGTATACATGGTATATGAAATAACTCTTGCCCTTGGGAGTTCACAATCTTAATAAGGCAACAACTCACAGAAATAATCAAATAATAAAAGATCAAAAATAATAAAGAATTCAATAAATATGATTGTGAGTACTAAGATGTAGTTCTAATTTTATTACAATGGCTATACTCTGCTCTACCAATCACCTTTCCTTTCCATGAGGGACAAATGGGAGATAAAGACACATGAAATAATGTAATGGAAAGCAGAATAGCACTTATTATGTAAGCTAGACCAGAAGTGAAAAACATTTCCTTCCTCCCTCAAACCTAAACTTGATTCTTATCATTCTCAAAGTTAATACATGGAAGAAAAGATGTAAAAGAGAGGAGTGTGCCAGAAAAGTAACCAGAACCAGGCCTCCAGAGTCAACTGCATGTGACAACTTGGGCCAGCTGTGACCCAATCAGGAGTCTGGGATATGATCTATGCATAAGTGCTGGCAAGAGGGTAAAATGGCAGGGCATGGGGGAGAGAGAGGAAACTTGAGAGCTTCACCAGTAAAACCTGTGGGAGATTTGTTTGTGGTGATTTTGCCTGAAAGCATGAAAGATGTTTCCATAAGAAAGATGTCCTGAGATTCACCTTGTAGGATGAGTAAGAATGTAGATTAAAACAAGCAAACTAAAGGACATCAGATAGGAGAACACACATACACACACAATATGTCTTCGTCTCCTCAGCTACTATTACAAAATTCAATACACTCAGTGGCTTAAACAACAGAAATTCATTTTTCACAGTACTGGATGCTGGGAAGTTCTGGATCAAGGTGCCAGCCAATTCAGTTACTGGTTAGAGCTCTCTTCACAGCTTGCAGATGACCACCATCTCACTGTGTCCTCGTATGACAAAGAGAGAGAGCAATCTCTCTTCTTCTTTTTACAAAGCCACTAACCCCATCAAGAGATCCCAACCTCATGACTTTATCTAACCCTACTATTACCTCATGAAGACCCCCATCTCCAAATGCCATCACGATGCAGGCTCAACATGTGAAGGGGTGGGGAACATAATTCAGTCCATTGCATGACAACATTTAATAAATATGAACCATTCTAATTTTCTTGGCAATATCATTTTCCAAGTCAGAAAGCCAAGCCATCCTCACCAGCTTCTCTCACTCATCATCTGAATCATTACGCAGTCAGGTCCTAGGTCCTGTGGATTCTATATCCTACAAAACGTCCAGCCTATCCTTTCCTCTCCTAACCTACTTCCCTAATTCAGATGATCTTACCTGATAATTATCTCTGATTAATTTCTCTAATCTCCCTGAGATAATCTCAATACTCTGTTTGCCCTTACCATAGATTCTGACACAAGGTTGAAGTTCCAGTAATGTTTTTTGCTTCAATTTTTTGAAAGTAAAATATATATTTCCACTTAATATCAATATAAACCTTATATTTAGCAAATCTAGCAGTATTATCTTTCTATTGGGATACTTAAAATTATAGATAAAACATGACACATTATTTTAAGTGAATCATTGTTTTAGAAGAAAAAAACCCTCGGAGACCAAAAATGAATCAGGGTTCTGTGTATAGAGTAGTAAGAAAGTAATGAAAATGGTGCCCAGGAATTCAGAATATTGGGATATAACTGCCAAATAAAATTCAAAAGAAAAGGACTTTGGTTCATACAAAATAAGAAACTATAACAGAGACACAAACGCAAAACTTGGACCTATTAAAGATTATACCCTCAGTGAAAGAGTGACTAGGAAAAAATTCTAGCCCACCTCCCCAACAGACCCAATAAAAGCAGATAGCAAAGAAAGCTATCTAACCTACCACTGGTATTGAGGTGAGGAAAAATTAAGATTGCTAATCTATAAAGAGGCATTCAAGGACATTTAAGGTTCAAAATCATAACTGAGAAATTTGAAGAACCACAATTATACAAATTAATTTAAAATAATCCCAGGTCTCTGTTTGGGCAGAAACAAAATTAAGTTTTCTCATGAAAAAAGTATTCACTACCAGACCTCTCTCATTAGGTTTGCACAGATAATGTCACAACAAGTATAATCCCATTTTCAAAAATCACAACTAATTTGGCAGGAAAAGCTAACACGAGTAAGATCTAAAACTGAAAAAAAAGAGGCAGAATGCAAGCTCAAATATTGAAAATATATGAAATATACCTCAATATTAGAAACATATCAAATATTAGAAATACTGGATATAAAATATAAAATGAATACTTCAATATAATTCTAGGATTAAAAAAGAGAATTAAAATTATCACCAAACAATATAAAATTATCCATGATTATTTGAGAAAGTAACAAATTCATGTAGAAGCAAAAAATATAATTGTTGAAATTAAAAGCTAAAAGAGTATCCTTTTTTTTTTAGATATTTACATAAGAAAAATGGAAACTGCCCATCAATAGATGTGTACATGAATGTTCATGGCAGGCCATTTTCAACAAGAGAATTATTAAATAAAATGTAGTCAAAAAATGAAACACTACTCAACAAAAATAATCTACTGATCCATGTAATAATATGGTTGAAACTCAAAAGCATTTGGTTGAGACCAAGCTAGACACCAAAGTGTACGTATTGTATAATTACATTTATAGAAAGTCCAAAAACAGACAAAATCTATCATAATAGAAATCAGATCAGTAGTTACTAAGAGCAGAGAGGCATTATTGCAAAAGGGTATGAGGACCTTTCTGGGGGCCATCATTTCTGTATTTAAGTTATGGTAGTGCTTACATGGACATATATAATTGTCAATAGTTATCCATCTGTCTATTTTATTGTATGCAAATTATACCTCAAAATACCATTTAGGAGCAATTTTTCTGTACAACTGAGGAAATACTGAACTTATAATAATAGCTAATATTTATTGAGTGCTGAGTGCGACTCTTTTTTATACATACACAAACTGGTAATCCAAAAAGAGTAGGGCTTATTTTCACCGCATTTTCTTATAAATTGATGCACATAGAAATTAAGTATCTATTTGTGCAAACATGTATAGCTAGTAAGTAAATGAGTTGAGATTCTAACCTAAGAAATTGGAACCCCTAGCCCATACTTGGAGATGCATGAGATACTGATTCTGGGCCATCCTTAGACTTAATGAACCAGAAACTCTAAGGTTAGGTCTAAGTCTGCAATGAAAATAACTACCTTAGGCAAACTTGCAGATTTGTATCCTGAAATATTTACAAGAATGTTATAGTATATGTTTGTATTAGCACATAAATGAAAGCAACTAGAAATAAGAGAGATAAATAATATTGCATTCTATATATGCAATGCAAGACTATTTAGTAGCAAAAATAAATGCCCTTCAGCTATTCTCATGGATATGGATATCATAAAAAAATTTTATAAAATGAAGACAGCAAGTTGTAGACTATGTGCAATATGTCATTAATATTAATTTCATAGATTTTTAAACTAATCAATATATTGAATAGGTGAAATAAAACCATAAAGAAAAGCAAGAGCATTATAAGTACAAAATTCAAAATAGTGGCTTTTTCAGGGAGTAAAGGTAGAGAAAAAAAGAGAATAATTGCATAAGAAATTTCAACTACATTGGGACTATTCTATTTCCTATATTCAGTCATAAGTATAGGTGTATTCTTCACATTATTCTTTATACACACCTTTTGTTGTTATTAAATATTTATATAAAAATTAAGAGTAAGAAATATAACAATCGTACTAACACCCAAAATGACTAGTTATTTTTAGTAAAAGTGAGCTTATGTATACATGCAGATTTTAAAGAACAGATAACTCATTACAAATTATAGGTTCTAGACTGAATTTGATACAAATAAAAGATCGAACATGCCACTCACTTATTCATTATTTCTAGTTTAAAATAAGGAACATTCACAAGTAGTTTTGAAGAATTAATATTTCTACCTCAGATTCTTTGGAACTAAAATTGCCATGATGTTGCTCCATTCAGCACCAGTTTATGGAGGGTTAAAAACATAAATAACTCTTGTCAATCATTGTTGGTAGCATGTGATCAGTTGTCAGCCACACCTGAAATAATAACTAACACTTGCACAAAGCTTAGTGTCAGGTACTATCCTATCTGCTTAGCATGTATTAATGTATTTAATCTTAGGACATTACTATGTCATATGTTTAAGATTCTCACCATTATGCAGCAGTGTAATTAAGGGAAAGAGAGTTTACATGATCCCCAACCAAAGAAACACCTCTGGTTGGGAACGGAGCTAACATTTAAACCCAGTCTCTCAGGCTCCATTTCTGGATTCTCAGCCTACATGTGATAGGACCTCAGAGTCCCTATAAAGGCAGCAGGGTATACTCCCATGCCCCTAAAGTGCTGGGGACAGAGCAAACACATCAGGTGTTTTATGTTATCAATGAGAAATTCCATCTGCATTGAGTGGTGAGAGCCAAGCACACAATAAATAAGTGTTCTATTGTCAGGAAAGCAGAGAAGACAATAGTAGAAAAAAGACCCCTAGAGTATGTAATCCACTTGCCTTTGGATTACAAGTCTTCACTGAGCAAAGGAAGGGACTGAGTTGTATGTTTTTTGAGACTGAAAATCTGAGGCAGTCTTTCACTTTCCTTAACAAAAGAAAAATATTTCGGTTTGGTATAAAGTTATTAGGTCTCTATATCTAAATTCTGTAGATGCTGTTCTTACACTTACTTTTGCAATGCAGATATCTGAGTCAACGTTTTCCTTTTTTCCATTTTTGATACTGGTTTGTCTTTTGTCAGTGCTTAATTTTTTTCTTTGTAAATGTATTTCAAAAATCTTTACAAGTTTAGATTTGGTTCTCTTTAAACTGACTTTGTTTGGAAAGGGTAAATATAGATAGATTTTCATTTCTGTGCCCTTTCCAATTCTGAAAGCCACACCTTTGATATGTAATTGTTTTACTTCTGATTATCTTGATTATAACTTCAGGAAAATACATAATTCTTAAGTCGAATCCATGTTCTTTGTTTTATGTATTCTCATTATTGTTTTACTGGTTTTTGGTTTTTGGTTTGTTTGTTTTTCATCTCTGCATTCTGGACAACCTTCCCAAATCCATCTTCTACATCACTGATTTAGTTTTCCAAAAGGACTTCTTCATTACTTTCACTAAAAATTTTATTTCTACTATCATATTTGTAGTTTCTTTATAAAACCTCATTATCTTATTCATTTTCCTGTTTTTAATCTTAGTAGTTCCTTTTTAATGATTTTCTGAACATGTTTCAAGAGTTGTATATTACATCCTATTGAGGATACTAAACATTCTTCTAAAATTTTTCTTCCATTAGATAAGTTGCAAAGATCTGCTTTTCTTCTGAACATTCAGGATGATACTGCTGAATTCCTTGACTTTCAGTTTCTGCAAAGACTCTTTCCTTTGGGGCTAAAGAGAATAAGAATAATCTATTCTATAGTAGGATAGCTCAGAGTTCCTGTACATTCTGTCTTATTCAAACTATTGGCCGTCTGGCAAAAATGTTTGCATATTTATTGGTGAAATTCCCAAAGTCTTGTGGGCTTTCATTGACTTTGGATCTGTGGCACTAAAATAGCCCAGTCCTCTCATACTTGGAACATAATAAATACATGGAAAACTTAAATCCATAGGATACATGGCTAACGCGGCTGTATTCTGACTCTGCCTATTTACATTTTAATTATGGGAACCATGCCTCTTAGGATGGATGCACAACCATAGGGACTACATCCAGTACTTCCCTAATCTGACCAATAAACATAAAAAGAGATATCTGTTGAGGTGAAAAGAACTAGCTGTCTCCCTCGAAGAGTGTCTGCTAATCAATACAGTTGCCTACTTAGCACAAATCCAGGAGGAACAGAATAGGAAAAGAACAAAAGGTCTTAATACATACTTTGAGGCAGGTAGACTCAATTTGTGCTTATAAATTATAATTTTTAATCCATTTCTATGGTTCTTGTAGTAAGCAGATAATGAGCTGATTGTCTAGGTAATAGTTAAGTTTTCAGTTTTCATCTATCTGAGTCCATGGGTATATTTAAGTGTAAAATTTGGAAATATTTTACCTAATGTTGTTATACAAATAGTACTGAATTCTTAGTGGCCTCATTGTTATGGGATTTATATAATCGTATTCTCTGTGTCTACCTCCTCACTTATACATATACATACATACATACATATATATTTCAATTGGATGGTAGGTAGGTTACAGCTTGTCTACCCTTTAAAAACTGCCAATAGCTGAAGAAAACTGGTATTGTTGTTATTGTCATTGATGCTGCTGTTTTTTCACGGTATTATAGAATTGAGACTGGAATACTGTTAATCAGAATTTTTAAAAAATAGACATAGGTACATTAAAGTGTCATTTCATCTACTTTGCTTCTCATGGATTTTATTTTCAAAGTAAAATCTTAACCAAAAGTGGAAATTTAAAAAATCTCATTATATGCTCTAAGTAAATGTCACTTTCCCTTTCTTTCACCTTTTGGGTGCTTGCCTAAGTTGATGGGCTTTGAGGGGCATTATAAAGACTCTAGTGCCATTTTTATAATCTGGACATTTCGTAAATGTCCAGAGTTTATTGGTCATGGCTGTGTTCTTTTTTTTAAATAAGGGTCTGCTTGAAATAGTTAATTGATTTAATTTCGTCATTAATAATGAATACAACTCACCCCATGGATGTATTCTACAGATAGCTTGGAGCAGAGAACCAAAGGCAATTATGTTCCATTCCAATGAGGGAGGGAGAAGGGTTAGGGAGAATGAAGGCCAAAATTCCAGAAGAGAAGGTTACTACCAGCTACCATTTAGCCTGGGAGGAAACCTAGAGGCACTAAGGGACAGAAACAAAAAAAAAAAAAAAACAACTTGTCAACAAATCACAAGTTTGCCTAAGGCCACTCTTATTTCACCTAAACCCTTAATGACCTTTAAGAACAACAGAATATGGTCCTACTATCCTACCACTCATCTCACATCTGGCCTTCACAAGGTTTTCCTTTCTCATTAATACATATCTATCATGTTAAAAATCGGCATCTCTTTTCTGATCTTGAGTTGAGATAAACAGCAAGTTTCCAATATCCATAAAATAAGATGTCATGTTCTTCTGGGTAGGAGGCAGAAGTTGTAGAATCATAGAATCATAGAAAAAGGTCTCAGTCTAACAGCCTCAAGTCTACAGAGGTAGGAAAAACACATCTCAGGTCAAGAGAGACGCACTGCATCAGTTCACAGGACGGCTTATATCAGAGCTTCCAATGAATGTGTAGAAACTGTGGAGACATTTCTGACATAGAAAGGGTAGATCTGCTCTCATCATCTTGAAGAAGAACTGTTAATTGGATCTCTGAAGAGGACATTTAAGCTTGCCGCTCTGTCGTGACTTCTTACTTTGACTTGTATTGTGTTTCACACTCTCTAAAGCAAAAGCTTTTTTAAAGTTTTTTTTTTTTTTTTAAGAATGAGCTTGCTAAACTTATTAGCTGCTTAAATGTATTCCTGCATAGGAACAATGTGTCCTGTAAAGTTAAGATGTTCCACTCAACACACTCAGCTTTTAAGAAAACTGGATGATTCTGAATCTGAAATCAGTGCCTAGTTAACTAATTAAAAAGCCAAACTTGAAACTAGTAGATAAATAAGTACTAGAGATCTAATGAAGGACATAGGTGACAATATTGTATCATAAACTTAAAAGGTGCCAAGAGCCTAGATCATAATTGTTCTTACCACAAAAAAAGAAATAATAATTATGTGACATGGTAGAGGTATTAGCTAACACTAAGATGGTAATCATATTGAAATATATAAATGTAATAAATAAAATCAACACATCATACACTATTGTATTTCAATATATAAATCATACATTTATATATTGAAATATATAAATGTAATAAATAAATTAACACATCATACACTGTAAGCCACACGATATTAAATGGCAATTATATCTCAAAAAATAACACACACAGACATGCAAGCCAACTTTCACAATAAATGCCAAGGTTTTGATAAAGAAACTTTTAAATTCCAACTAATCAGCCTATTTCTGACTTTACCAGGATACATGTTTAGCCAAAAATTTTCTAAAAAAAAAAAAAAAAAAACACAAAAATTCAATGAAAGCAACGTATGATTTAAAATAAAAAATTATATAAAAAGAAGATAAATGTTCTGTTCTCATAGGAAAAAGCTCTGGAAATGACCTAAAAAGAAAACACTGTGTTTGGCCCTTGAAGCCCCTACTTGAGACTGCAAGATACACTTCAGTTTATATGAACTGCTCCAGTAATTTTCTTTGGGGAATTCCAAGCATCAAATATAAAGTATACTGTAAATACTATGAACAAGAGTTGATTCTGTGTGATAGTATTCTATTTTTTTTAAATAAGAAATGCATCATTTAAGGCACCAGAAAAAATAATGTTTATCTAAATTTAGAGTTGGACCTATCTCTGCTTTATTTTTTCACCCATGGGAACTTGTAGTTAAGATTGAACCATGGTTCAATATAGTCGATAAATATACTCAATTGACTGTATGCTAGTTATAGTTCTGGGGGTTAGAAATACAGCAGTGAGCAAGATAAAGATCCTGCTCTAATAGTTTACATCTTATGAAAAAAGAGTAGTTGAAAAAAGTTTAGACGATAAAGTACTATAAAGTAACATAAATAGGGCAACATGACAAAAAATGATTGGGACGTCTTTATTTTGATGTTTCACCAGAGATCTGAATGAGAAGAAATAAGCCATGTACAGATATAGGAAAAGATCAATCCAGACAGGAACAAGTTAAAGGGCTTAAAGCAGAAACCAGTTCAGCATTTTGAGGATCAGAAGGACCTATTACTAGAACTCAGTGAGAAGAATGAGAGTGGTATTTGAAGAGGTCAGAAAAGTGGGCAAGCGGATGCCACATCACCCAGGGCCTGAATGGTGATGTTCCAGAACAGGTTTAACAACCTTCTTACATGACTTGTAGCCCTCACCAATTTTCAGTTTTCATGATGTGCATACGTCCCCCATGGATGATTTCATACTATCAAAAGTTTTAAATCTGGCTCACAAAATCCTGAAAATTTAACAATCCAGCATGAACCCATCTGGCAGAGTAAGGATGTTGGACTGCACTTGCTCGAGAGGAGATGGGAACTCAAACAGGGTTTTCTATGTGTTTCATCCCTCTGATTTCCTTTGGAGGGAGATAAGGGAGAGTATACATTCTAGTTCTTAACAAACTGAAACATGCAGGAACAAATTCCATCTTTCCTCTGCTGCCACCAGGGGGAAGAGGTGTGACTTACCCAATTGGTGAATTTGGGAATAGGAACTGGACAGTCAAGTGGTGACCCTTACAGGCACTTTCTTTTTCAGATCTGCTCAATCACAGGCAGAGAGCATGCTGACTTGTTCATTCATGCAGGAAAACATTTGGAGGTAGCTTTGCCTGAGTAGGAGGAAGCCTATAATTCTGGAGAATGAGTTCTGGAAGAAGCCACAAGTCTACTATGGCCTCACAACTAAGAAACATTCTCCTATTATTACTAACGGTGATGCTAGGATTTCTATTTCTCTTGTCTCTTGTGTGGACTTCTTTACTCAGTGGATAAATTAATAGGTATCATTTTTTTACCCTTAAAGTCCAACATTATTATAAGAACAAAAAGGACTTTAGCATGATAATGATCTGATCTGATTAATGTTTTATATAAACACTGTGTCTGAGAATGACAGAGAGAAGGTGGTAAGATGTCTTCCCTAAATGTTATAATTTAACAGAGACTGTAGGATGAGAAGAAACCAATATCAAAAAGATCAAGGAATACTGTTTCTGGCAGAGAGCAAAGATTCTCTGGTGGAAAAGAGCATGGTAAATTTTAGAAACTAACAGAGGCCAATGTAACTGGAACAAAATGAGTGAGGAAGAACGTAGTACCTAATGAGATAAGAGAGAGGCAGGGCCAGACCTTGCTGGGCCTTGTCAAGACTGTGTTAGCACATTTTGGCACCTCTGTACAAATTGGAAAAACGTGCCTCCTCAGAGCACATAAATTAGGGAAAAAAATGGTCTCTATGGGCAAGAAAATTAGAACAAGGTGCTCTATCCCCTGTGTTGATGTAACCCTAAGCCCCAGGACAGAGCTTGGGTAGCAGCAAGCTGGCAGAAGAAATCCAAGCTGCACAACTAGCCATATGGAAAGGAGTGGGATTTTATTATAGTGCTGGAGAGAGTGACTGAAGAGTTTGAGCAAGTGATTGAAAGAGCAGAAAATACAGTAAAGAAACCAACCTGCTTGAGTTTCATTTTTGGCTCCACTCCTTGGGCTGGATTCTAAAGTTCTATGTGCCTCCATATCCCTGTTTATAAAACATGAATGAGAATAGGGCCAACTTCATGGGATTGTTCTTAATCGTAAATGAGTAATATGTGTAAAGCACTTAGAATAGTATCTGACACAAAGCATTTGCTTCCTAAATGTTTGCTAAGACTATTATCTGAATTATTTGTTTAAAATACCATCTAGCTGATATGTTGACAATAAACTGTAAGGGAACAAAGAGAAGAAGTGGAGACATCAACAAGAAATCCACTGCATTAGTGAACGTGATAGATGAGAGTCGTATATTAATATACGATATAATTAGGTGATATGTAATATTCGAATATAGTAATTGACATCACCCATATCGATTTATCCATGACTATTTCATATTTATTTCAAAGAGATAAGAAATCTCTTTAAACAGACATAATATCACTATTACACTTTGAAATATTAATTCCTTACTATTATCAAGTATCAAACCAGTGTTCAAACTTTCTAAATTGTCATAATTTTTACAATTGGTTTGATTAAAGATGCAAATAAAATTCATACATTGTAGTTATTTAATGTCTCTTAAATCAATAGATTACCTTCCAACCAATCTCTTTCTCCTTCTCTCTCTCCTCCTCGCCCCCATCCCTCTCTTTCTCGGACTGCACTTGATTCCTCCATTTATTGGTAAGAACAGAAACAAAGATGGTTAAAAAGAGATATGTTGAGAAATGCGCAAGACTGGGTCATAAGACAAGGCTGTAAACACCGTGGCTCTTCCCTAAGTCGCCATGGCTAAGCTAAACATCCTTGGATGAAAAGGGATTCTAGACACAAGTTTTTTACTGTCCAGTTTGTGAAAAAAAAAAAAAAAAAACCTTGGAAAGGTGAAAATTTTTTGTTTAACTTACTCATTTTGTCTCAGTTAAATAGATCTCTTTCTGGAATGGTTTGCACATGATCCTGAGCAGAGCTGGGAGGTGCAATGCAATATCTCTTAATGTTTCTTTTAAGATTGGAATTCTATAATTGAGTAAACTCGCTATTTCTAGAATTCAATTCCATTGAGTTTAGGCTGAGTGGGGTCTGGGTTAAGAAGAGATAGTCAGTGTTCTTAGTTACTTCTAAGGAAGAATTAAATATCTGATTGGATCCCAGACTTATACAAGGAAAGTCACATAAGCCATATCTGAGAGAACTACACATTATTTTCCCTCTGCTCTAAGGATAAGCCAAGTTAAAACGTTGTTCAGAATGAGTTACTCAGGTAAGACTGTAATAGGTGAACACCTAGGTCATGCTGCAATAAGAGATGAAGGACCCACCCCAAGGGACTGATTTCTTAGCTAGGAGAAAATTCAGTGTGCACAATGGCCCCAAACAGCAGTCACACATTCTATCTGAAAGACGGATTAGGTAGGTAGTCCACCAAGTCACGCATTGTAAGCATTCATCTCTGTTATTTTGCTCAATTTCTTTTTAGTTAAAACAAAAAAGATCCTGGAATATATTTTACCACTTTAATTCATTTCCATTAATATTAGATTCACTATTTATATTTGATTTGTAGAGGTTCAATGCTTAATTTAAAAAACCTAATGCATTAGTAGCATTTTAATAAATGATATCTAATAACTATTAAAGATCACTCTAAATGTAGAAGTGATTTAATTTCTTAGCACAACTCTTTTGTGACCTCATAAACAGAAACAAAATGTTGCCTATAAGAAAACTCAAAACTTTGACATATTCACAAGATAATATCATCCTTAGTTCTTCATGCAATGTTAATGTTAAAAGTACATTGGCACCCTCTTAGAATCTGTGATTCAAATGGGTTTTTTTTGTAAGAAAAAAAATATCTAGAAGAAGGGAAACCCAATTCCAAAGGGCAGAAATAGTATTCTACCCTCACAAACACGCCTGAGTCCCAAGAGAAGTCTAAGTAACTATACTGAATATTTAATAATTAGTTATATAGTAGCACAAATTAGTAAACACTATATCTTCCACTACCCCTTCTAATTATTCTCTTCCCATATTTTTCCATAGGATCAACAGTGAAACAGGCTGAACTTACATCAGACTTAGAAATAGTAAGCAAATGCATAGTAAAGTTTAAAAAATTTATTATGAAAATTCAACTTTTTATTATATAAGAATTAGAAAATACACACACACACACACACACACATCATTCCACCGGTAAATTTTATCAGTATTTAAAGTTAATCTGAACAAATTTTAAAATTCAGACAGACTGAGCAGACCAGTTGGCTTACATGCAGTCCCACCATGCTTCATCCAACATAGTCCTATCTTTTCCCAGCACGGCCAAGTTCCTGTTACACAATGCTCTCCATGTCACTCTTATAAGTCACATCTCTTTATCTGTGTATTTTCCCTTGCTTTTCCTTCTATCACATTCTTTTCCCAGGCTATTTTGTGCACAAATCCTTACTTTCCCAAAGGATACAACCCAATATAACCTTTTAATAAGCAAAATTAACCCCCCTTTCCACTTTCACACTCCCTGCACCACACAGTGCCTGGCAGTTACCTCTTTTATAGTAGTTGACTAGTTGTATTTTCCTTGTTTACATATCCTTCTCCCACCAAAGCATCAGCTCTCCTCCAAAAGTCACTTGTTCTGATCATTGCTGTATCCCTAGTACCCTCTGTGAGCCATGGCGCAGGGAAGTCATTTGCTTATATTTGTCATACTTTCTATTTATCTCATTAAGGCAAAAATGTTCTTGATACTTTCAGTCATTTCATTGAGCTGTCTATTTGACATCTCTACTTAAGTGTCTCATTAGTTGCTTCAAAAAAGCATGATCCTTCTCCTCACCTCTCCTGTCCAACCTGGTTTTTTGAATTTCAATAAGTAGCTTCATGCTACATAGAAACCTGGGGATTATGCTTAGCCCTTTTCTTTTCCACAACCCAGCACCTACTCTTTCAGCAAATTCAGTTGCTTCTGACACCAATAAACTTTGAACCCATAGCTGCTCATATCACACTAGTCTCAGCTACTGTTATCTTCCCCTAGGTTACTGCCATCCTTCTAAGAGATTCCTTTTCATTTTTCATCTCTTTTTAGTCTATTCTCTTCAAGCCACCAGAAAGATCTGTTAAAAGTGCAAATAAGATTATATCATCCTCTATCTTAAAATTATTTCTTAAAATAGTAGCTTCCCATATCACTTATGTTAGAATCCATCTAGGTATCATGGATTATAAATAGGGCTGTCAGATTTAACAAATAATAATACAGGATACGCAGTTAAATTTAAATTTCAGATAAACAATGAATGTTTTTCGTATAAGTATGCCCCCTGCAATATTTGAGATATATGTAAAAGGTATTAATTGTTTATTTGAAACTCAATTTTAACCAAGGTTCCTGTATTTCACCTGGTGATCCTAGTTTTAAGGCCCAGTAAAATCTGGTATCTGACTGACTGTCTCATTTTATTTGGTATGACTCTTTCCTTTATTCACTATACACAATTCACACTAACATTCTAACCATTCCTAGAATATGCTAAATTCATTCCCATCAGAGGGGCCCTCACTTCTTGTTTTCTCTCCCTTAAACATTTTTCTCTGGTCTTTTTGATGCCTGGCTCCTTTTGATTACTCAAGTATCGGCTTACATGTCATCCTCAAAGAAGCCCTCTCTGACCATCTTATAGACTATTGGACTACTCTGTTTATTTTGTTTATAGTACTTAATATAATTTAGTAATTCTTTTTTTCTTTGCTTATTTACCTGTTGTTTCATATTTTTATTAACTTTTTTTTAATCATAACCTATCTTTATGAAGGCAGGGAACTTGTCTGTCTCACACAGGATAAATTGAATAGTTCTTGAATAGATGAAAA